>NC_081146.1:15770055-15797604 GCF_958295425.1 Solea solea
AGCCATTAACTTAACCAGTTCCTCAGAAATGAGGTTCTGCCTCATTAGGACCAGGTTTTTGTCAAACACAAGTATATACAAACACACACACAAAGATAATACAAAGAAAGTCAGTGCTTCTTCTCTCTCTTGTAGGTGGCCACTGCAGATGCAAGTTCAACCAGAACAAGAGGTAATAATAATAATTCATGCAGTTTGAAGGACTCTATATGACTGTATTTGTCTAAGACCAAAGTTTGTGTATGTTTTATTAACCAAGTTGCATTTTTGGATGGCTTCGTGCTACTTTGTATTGTCCAATACTAGGGCTGAGCTGATACTGATACTTAGTAATTGTTTAAATCTCTGGATCAGATATCAGACATAAAAATTTTAAATTGTATACAATCCAAAAATCCTATATAGATTGTATGCCTTACTATGTGCAGACTGTAGAAATATAAAACAGCATTTTATTAAGAGTCATGTTGTGGGCTTTGTGGGAGAAGAATATTTGTTACACGGTTGGTGAATTGCTTCGTTGAAATGGCACAAATGTGTTGTTAACAGCTTCATAGTTAAAAAGGTCTAAAATGACTGTTTCGGAGTGATATTGGTATCGGCAGATACCTAAAAAAGTGGTGTCGTGCCATCCCCATCCAATACCAGTGCCAGTCTGATAAAGTCTTGTTTCCCCCCTTTTTAACAAAACAGCTCAGCTGTATCACATTTGTGCCGATGCATGTACCACCTAGACATTTAAAAAAACAAAATTCTCACATACAGTATATATTCTGCTCAGATAAAGGAAAGAAACTGACATGGCACGCAGCCCTGGTTCATGTTCTGGCCACATGAGGGCAGTGGCGCTTTCTTTTCTTCCCCTGATATCTGATCCAGTGATTCTGACTGATATTAGACGGATACTGACCCGTGCAGAGTCTCATATCTCTTCATCCCTCTTTGTATTGGAAGTAATTTGTAGAAAATTTGTTGTCTTTCTCTCATTTAACTCTCCTTCCTTCACTCAGCAGGAGGAGGACAGGAAGCAATGCTCAGCAGATGCTCACTGACCAAGGTAACTGTAAATTCATCAAGCAGTAATCCTTCCACTGCATGTGGGCCTGCTGTAGGTCTAAGACCTTATTAGTTATTAGACCTTATTAGTTCACGAATACACACACACTTTCTTTCCCTTTGAAACAGAAAAGGTTTTATCACCCTGTTGATTTCAGGCTAAGGTCTGAAGGTATATTTACACTGTCCATCTGTTTCATTGTAATTGCCACATGTCACGCACTCACACTGACACTGTATGGAAAACTCCCATAGAGTTGGACTGGGATGTCATGGACCTTGCTGTTCAACAGGAGGTGGGACTCTGGGTGTTTGGCAGGCATTTAGAAGGGCGGGAGGGAAGGAAAAAGGGTGGTTGGCGTCGGAAAACGACCATACTTGTTTTTTAGCCTGTGGTGCAGCCTCAAAAAGGTGAATTTTATGGGGCCGACAGTAAAAACCAACGCCTGTCACTCCCATGAGTTCTATCCACGTGTAATCTCCACATGCTTACTAATTAAATCCCTGATGACGCAAACGACGTTCAACCAAACTAGTTTGATTCAGGAAGATTGGATGTAGACAAAATACACAAGTGGCCCATATGGAAAAACACCGGGTGTGTGTAAGCAACTCAGCAGGAGCCTCCAGGGACACATACACACACACTCTTTCCACTAGTCATCTAAAAAAAATGACTGCGTGTGTATTGTGGCGGTAATGTGGAATGGAATTGTCAAGTCTTCATGTAATTGAAATAAAGCTCTAAATGTGTTAAATCTCCAGTGTGTAACTTCTGTCACCAAAAGACTGCTAATGTCGCTACACCCTAGTCTTACTGCACTACCTCACGTAGTTTTGGAGAACTGGGGTTCATTCCTTAACCTAAAGTTTGCGTTCTGTTTCTCCCCCACACACACACACATACACTCATCAGCTGTGATGTAAAACGTATCACTGTGTGTCTTCACAGATACAAATCACTGCTACATTAAGAGACACACACAGGAAGAGTGATGTGGAGCTGATTTTGTGAACTAATAATAATAACCTGAATCTAACAGACATTTGTTTTTGAAGTTACATACTACAGCTTTTAATTCAGTTTTGTGTTATTACTTATAAAAGTTTTCCTGTACCATCCTGTCTGTCTGTAGGTCGTGCCTGCGACTGCTAGAGGTCAGCAAGAACACACACTTTCCACTCCCCAAACCTGCAACCAACAGATAACATGGAGGAGGAGCAGCAGGATTTGAGACCCGCAGTGACAGGCTTTTGTGTCATTTAGAGAGAGAGATCAACTGAAAGTGGTCATGTTTGTAGTGAGGAGTGTTGCTTTCTGCCTGATGACTGAACTACTGTGCTGCAGCCTGCACCTACACTTACACACACACACACCTAAATCCTGTACACACAATATTTGTCATTTTCATGTTCAAGTCACTTCCTACACCAGTCACACCAACCTATTACCAAAAAAACTGAGTGTCTATGTACCGTAGGTTGTGTCAGTGACTCGCATCACTTCTGTTGTTGTCTGTGCTGTATGTATATGGTAAACGTTGATGTAGATATTAGTGGCTTACTGTGGCCGAGCTAACCTTCTGTCCTGTCAAATATACAGAACACACGTGTCCATGAGTGATTAGATGAGTCTGTCATGTTTCTATAAAACAACTGTCGAAACTACTGCGAGTGATGGGCCTTTCTTATTTTCCCTGTGTTTGTGTGTGAGAGAAAGAGAAATCCACTGAAATTAATTTCAATTAACACAACACTGTCCATTTTTAAGTTGTTTTTTTAGCACAACAAAAATCTTACTTTAACTGTCAGTGTCATTAGAATAAGAAGACACTGGGTCATTGTTCGCAAATATGATGTTCAGAACGTTAGCTATGCTGTGTAAGGATATTTTCTGCTGTAAACTATGGCTGAGGTTTTGCTCACAAGGACTGGAAATGTTCAAATGTTTTGTTTTTTTTCTTCAGTTACAACATGGTCTGTCAACACTGGTCTGGTTACAGGTTTGACAAAAAATAAACTCCAGATACAGTTGGTGCACATCTGAGCAATTGCAGACCTTTGGTGGTTCTAGCTCTTACACAAAGGAAATAATACTAATAGCCATTTCAACCTTTTCTTCTTTTTAATAATTCTCACAATCGGGTCAATGCCACATTATAATCACAGCCTCTTCATAAACACATGATGTTGAACAGGCAGTTTTGAGAATCTAGTTTCAGAAATGCTCTGGCTCCATCTAGTGATGATTTGGGTGCACATATTTCTATTGTCTATTTTCATATTTACACATCCAACCTCTTGGATTTGACTAGTCAGGGACAGCTAATATAGCCAGTAACAAAAAAACAGTTTAGTACAAGCATGACATAGTGCAAAGAGATACTGTACTGTGCAATAGTAACTGTTTAACAATGTGATCATGTACATTTGGACTGAACTTATGTGACTTAAAGTTGGTCTCAGATATTAGCAAACACTGACTTGAGTTTAACTCGTATAAACATACTATTTATGCAATAGGATTTTCTCTCTTTTGTTCACTCTTCTTAATTAAATGTTATATTAAATTGAATTGGCCTTGGGTTTAAATGTGTTAATTCTAAATCTTCTTGAATCTTATTACTGTGTAAAAACACCAACGTAAATTCCTTGCACTTAAACAACTACTAGCGATATTCTTTTTTTTAATTTTCGTTTTTTTTCCATGTCAAACAAACCATTTCAGAAGCGGACCTGTGGATGCCATCCACTGGATGGCATTTTGTTTGTTTGCGTTTGTGAGAGGCCCCAACTGTTGGCCCCTCCCTCTTAATTTATTGGTTCGGGCAATACAGTCAATTTCGCCAACAGTCACCAGAATTCAACCGGAAATGAAGTCACATATTGTTTAAAAGTTAGTTTTAAGTGATTTATTTAGTTTTTCTTCTTCTATTATTTTTATTTGACAGTATTTGCAGTCTTTGTGCGGCCACATTAACATCATTTGCATCATATTGTTAAAGTAAAGTAAGTACAGATCTTTGAAATGTACACATGAAATCGTCTTAGACAGTCATTATATAACTGGTCCGACCATTAAATGGCATTCTATTACCTACACAGTGAGACGGCTATGGTGGTTGCACTTTCAATCAATTATAACATATATGTCTGTTCTGTGGTTTGGTTTTATTAGACGTGTGTTTTTTATGGAGGTTTTTAAAACTCAAGGCCAATTCATTAAGAAAATATTGAACATACTATATCCACAAGCAAACGTTCTTACGTCATTTAGAACCGTCCTTTTAAGTTGAAAATAACGATAGCGGATGTTCTATTCGCTTTGCGTAACTTGACTTTAATGAGTATCTCTTGGCTCGACCAGTTTGTTGGTAAGTGTTTTGTGGAAAACGAAACATTAGTCGGACGTTGTCATTTTTAACGACACTCGTTACAGGAACCAGTTTTTGGAAAGTGTAAACGCCACATTTTTTGTTGTTGTTTTTGTTTTTTAAATCACCTGAAAGCTCAGAGTCGCAGCTGTTGTATAATGGACCCCAGTAAGTCTGCCAGTGCCCCTCCAATGGAGTACAGAGGAGAGAAGTCCTCCATGGGCCAAATGCCCCCTCCAGCCTACCAAGACACCACTTACCCGGGACACCCTCAGCCTGGCTACAACCCTCTACAACCGCAGGTAAAACATTTGCTTTTAAGTCGTTTTCTTCAATGTATAATTATATTATTATTATTATTATTATTATTATTATTATGATACTATAAAACCCATTGTGAACTTCTTAAGTCTACATATCTACGTTGAATTACCACGAACAATGAAATCACCAAAAACTGACGCAAGATCTAAGTCAGTGGAACGAGAGCAAACACCGAAATAGCAATTTTGGAAACGTAATGGATGATGTTATTAGTTGAACACATGCTAAATGGGAAGTTGTCACAGAATCGTTGTTTCGCGATATTACTGGTATGGCAGACCACGTGATTTTATGTTAAATAAATGACTTACTTTTCTCTTAAATATAAGTCTCCCTTTTCATTTCTTGTGTCAGGAAAAAAAATGTAATGCTTTTCACATGTCAGATTTAAAAGCCGCTGCCTGAAGAACATCTACCGCACTCCTACATTTCATTACACTCTTGTGTTAAGGCGCCTTTCCAATTTACAGTTCTAGCCCGAGACAGCTTTTCCATTAGGGATAGTGCCTATAATATAGCGTCACTGCCGACCACTGAGTGTATCAAACCGAACAATGCCAAACTGTAGATCAGTTAAAAAGACTTAAAAATCCCGAAAACATGCGTTAATCTCCAACATTTAGAAAGGACATAACCAAAATCTCAATATTTAACAGAGGAGTATATAGCGACAGCACTATTGAAAGCCAGCGATGGTGAGCAGAATCACAACCCGTTTAATTAACATTTATTTAACCAGACAAAAGACCCACTGAGATCCAGATCTCTTTCACAAGGGTGACCTGGCCAAGAAAGGCAGCAGCACGTGTCATAGGGAGATATCACTTTAAAAAAAAACCCACTGAAATATAAAAGTGCAACTAGATAGACAACAAAGTGCAGGAGTTATGGATTCAGTAACAATTTAAGAACACAGGCACAGTTCAATGGATTTTCATGTCGGTCTTTTAAGTGAAATAGTGAAATAAAATCTTTTAAATGAACTGATTCTAATGATTCAGTACACTGCAAAGAACTGCTTTACAAGTCACTAGTTTGTGTCACCATAAAACGACACTCACGTTGAGTAGGAAAGAAGTGCCCGAAACCAGACCGATATAGAGCAGAGCCGAGTTGTGCTAGAACTGTATCGTGGAAAAGAACCATTAGATGTGCTGCCAGTGTAATTTGGTCAGTACCAACCAACTTGTGCGTTCAAATCTGACGTGATTATTATTTCATTTTTTAGTTGTTGTGAATGAAAAAGAGTTGTAATTGTATTGTATGTATGTGGCCTGCAGGGCTACGGACCTCCACCACCTTATGGAGGTGAAGGATATGGACCACACCGATATATCATGGGTCAGCAGCACCCAGGTCAACCGACCATTGTCCAGCCCACGGTGTATGTGGCTCGAGGCCCTTTGGTTAACCCTGTCAACGACTACTTGTGTTACTCCATCTTCACCGTGTTCTGCTGCATGCCACTTGGAATTGCTGCCCTCATCTTCTCCATCTCAGTGAGTCTGCTTTATTAACACTCCCTGAACATTCTATTTAAAACATTGGGAACATACAAAAAGTGGAATTCTGTTTAATTTGTTTAGTGTTGAATCAAATCATACAGATAAAACCTTCTTGTAGGTAGAAACCTCTGACAGGACCAGACTTGAGGGTGGGTGGCCCTCTGCCTCATTTGTTTGGATGGTTGTGTTTATGCATGCTAGAGAAAAAAGATTATCCTGAATGTTGAGATGTCTGATGATGCACTCAAGGCCTTTTCCCACAATATGTTGCAGCACTGAATGCTCATACACACTGACACCCCCCCGCCACCCACACATATACATACACTGACTCAACCCCACTCACATACACACTCACTCTTAGATGAGGCTTCTGCAATTTCATAGTACCTGAAGCATTTACTGTTCCATGACTTTCAAGGCTTTCTATTGTATTCTATTCTAATTTTCTTGCGTATTGTAGAAGCTGCATGTGAATTCTGATGTCTCCAAATTCACTTCTGAAACCTTATATGATTGATTCTCCACTTCATAAGCAGAATTGTGTTTTTGTTTTGTGAGGTTGTTGGGTTTGTTTGTTTTTGCTCTTGGCTTTGATAATCCACTACTACGTCATGTGATTGAGCTGAAATCATGTGACGTGAATCTAGACACTATACAGGAGAGCCACAGATCCTAGTCTGCTCTTTATCGAACAGGCCTTGGTTAATAAGTATGGTTGCCCGATGCCTGCATCCACAGAAACAGAACCATTTGACTGTGATCTTGAGCAGATTTTTGTTTGCTTCCAAAGTTGTGACTCTGCTTGCCTGAGGCCTAAATCTTCAGTACTGAGCTGACTACACCCTGACACAGAGGAAGCTAAACCAAACTAATTTCATCATCTGGGGCATTTGTCACAGGATTTACACACATCCACTGTTTTTTTCAGTAGCCGCAGTTTGAAACCTGTGTGTTTCTGTACCAAATCTGACACCAATGGTATAAAAATGGCTCCTTTTCCCCATTGCTTCAAATAGAAAATTGTATTACAGTTTAAATGACAGTATAATTTTTTTTCATCACAGATGAAGTGATGAAGGCACCTTCATGTTTGTGCACAAGCAGCTCCAAATGAGAGCAATGAATAACAGTTTGGAAAACATGAACTTTAGCACGTAGTAAGTTCTGGACGATAATGTCAACTAACTTGGCTCAGCATGTTAATATTAACCAGCAGGTTCAAAGATATCATGTGGACCAGTCCAACTTCCTTTTTAATGAAGAATGTTTTTCATTTGGTGTTTGTTATTTATTACATAACATATAAATCAGTATTGATAGTTCAGTGATCAACAAGCCAAAAAACTGTTGAAGAAAATTGTTAGTGATATGGTCCTTTTTAATTTGGTTATTATGAAGCTCGAAGGATGTAAGTGTTTACATAAACACTGAATGAGACTGCTTCCTCTCTGCTGCACACATTGTTGTAAACAAAGCATGAATTAAGTTGAAATTTAGAGTTCATTACATTTTTTTTCTTTAAATTTAGGCTGTCTATGCCAGGCACTTAACAAATACTAAAATACCAAATACTGGCAATATTGACAGCTTAAATGATAACTGAATCGGAGTGGTATTGCTGTTGTGGGTGAGATATTTATATAAAACGATACCTTGTTATCACAAGGTGGCAACAGCAGTAAACATGTCGGTCAGCAGCTCGGTATGAAGTCCTTTATATTTAACACTACTGTGAAGATACAGAAGACGTGACAAGATCAAACATGTTCCCTTAAAAGCATGGGGTACGTTCAGTGTCGGCTCATATGTGGTGCTGGTAAACCCTTTGGAAACCCCTGGTGCAGCCTCAGTTGTTGCTGTATTTAGTGAACAGGCTGGATACTGTGCTTTCTCAAGCTTCCCTTTCTTTCTGCATAGTTACTCAACCCAAAATCCCATCCTGTTTCTCTACAGTAACGCACATGCTTTCATATCATATATAATATAAGTCTGTATAATAGTGTTCTCCTCTTGTGCCACTATAACCATCCATGTACTTCTTTGCTTTTAATGAACATATCCTAACAATAGGGCAGAAGGATTTTGACAGGAACTGGATATGATTTGCTGGAAGTTTGTTTAAAACACTGTGCTCCACTGTGCAGCCACGAACAGCACACTTGTCCCTCAGCGTTGACATAATACCGCTCTTCCTCCCTCGCCTGCACTCTCGCATTTTATAGGGACAAGGTGGAGCTAAGGTGGAGCTCTCGAAGTGAACTTAGTGGTGGGGTGGTAACATTCGCGGTGAAATGCGCATGCTGCTGTCATAAGCGCAGGGAATTCAACATTGCATGTTTTATCGCTTATACTTACACTAAGGGGGACCACAAAAAAAGGACTGTGTATTCTTTTTCCACACTTTGGTGACTGGTAGGGCCTCCAGAGTCCCAAATATAAGTATTAAAATGGTTAAAAAGTTGATTTAGCATAATATGTCCCCTTTAAAGAATATTGCTCCTCCTGCGATTTGAAAATTGCAGTAGACTGTATTGGGATTTCGATAACATTTCCATTAATTGTTAGCTGTTAGCTGCTTTTCCAGCATCACAGTGACTGCATCCACCGTACAATTTCCCAGATCATATTGTTCGTTAAGCTGCATAATTGAGAAGTAGTGTGTGGGAACAGAACATACAGAGTGTGCAGAGACCACACACCTACACCAACACTGGATTTTCATCCTGACCTGCACCTAATTTTACCTGTTCATTTATATTAGCACTCTACATGTACTTGATTGTTCCACAATGGTCTCTACATCACTTTTCTGAGAAATTCACAATATAAAAGGAAGTGGGGGAGGAGAGTTACACAATGTCCCGTTAACTTTATGCCTGCATTAGTAGTTTTTACATATTCCTGGTAAAAGACAGAGATACTTGCTTGGCAACAAAAACATAAACTGTGTGTTTTGTCACCCAAGTGACCAAAGGCTGCTTCCATACGCTTTTTCTCAGAGGTAAAGAAGAAAACTGAATTAGATTTGCAGTGCGTTGTTGGGTTTTTGGGTACAAGAACTAATACAGTAAAAGGGGTTGGTACAAAGTTGGGTATCTACTGTGACAGACTGCAGTTTCCATGATACCTTTACACACCGGTAAGTGTTAGGTGTCTGTTGATAAATAAAATAAACACTGTAAGATTGTGTCAGAGTCAGTTGCTGTCAGTACGTTAACATGACTAGGGATGCATGATATGATCAGCATGATGTTGGTATCGGCAGATATTGGCTTTAAAATGTATTATTGGATATCGGCAAACACACTAAGATCTGCCGATATGGCAACTGACTACAGTAGGCTAAATATGCTGCTGCTACCTACCTCACTTCTATGCTTCTATGCTATTCTATTTCTTTATGTTTATTTATTTTATTTGAAGTACATTTATATCTACATCTGCTGCAATATGAATAGGGAAAATATTATGTCAATTTCACGACAGAAAAAACTAAATGACATCTGCAGTTGGGTGCAGGGTCAACCTCATGATCGTACAAAATATAATAATCAGAAGAATATTAAATTCATCTTCTAAGGACCATGAATGTCTACACACAAACCGCTGATCCGGACTAAGTGGTGCGCTGACCGAGACCCGCTTTGCCTTTTCTAGAGCTCATTATTGTAAACCCAAATTTAGCCACACTCAACTGTTTGATCTCTAACCGCACAGTAATCATATGGGAGCGTCTGAGCTATTATAAGTGCCGGCTTGTTACTGATATATAGGGTAGAGGGAAAAGTTATTTTGGTTTGTTGTTCAAATGGTTAAAGTAACAGCACTGTTGTGTTCAGAGTCAGACCTGAAGCTGTAATGATAATACTTAAAAGTAGTTTAAAGTTCACACAGCTAAACTATACGCTGTAATTTCAGTACAGACATTTTACCCACTTAATAAAGTTACGTTTCCATGTTGGCTTTTGTCAATAGTATGCAATCACTGAAGCACATATGGTAAAAAAAAAAAAAAAATCTTAGGTCCTTACTGTTGCTTTTCTTTGGAGAGGGCATTGTTCATGAGAAGGGTTTTGTGAGTTATTACTGTGCTCAACAGCAGAGCAGCAGAAATTGAAAAATGTTATCCTCAGAACAGCAGTGCACACTTTTCCTGTTGTGTTTCCAGGAAGTCAGACTTACGTACCACTGCTGACCTCCTGGTTTCCCTGTCGCTACTGTATTTCTCAGACCAGGTGAATAAACTCAGTAAAAACACTGAGCAGTTTATGGCAGATCGTCATTGTGCAAGGGATATGTTACTCCTTTCACATGTCAACACATGAGAACAGACATTTCTGAAAACATTTATGATTTTTGTGATATTCTTATTTGATAGGTTTATTCATTATTTAAGCATTTTAATGAGCGAAATAAACCTGTTTTGCTTTTTGAAGGACCAAAAGAAGAAATACATTATATATGATTAAAAAAAGAAGAGGAAGACTGAAAGAGGTTTCATAAATTGTAGTTTATAGGTGGACAAACTATCTGACCCGATTAAAATAAAGCTAATTTATATATAATAAATTCAACATTCAATTTATATCATGCCGTTTATATATACACAATATATATAATATCTTCTGAAAGACGGGGAGTGGTGGAAACTATATACAGTGGAGCCGGCTGCTGGAATCTGTTCCACTGAGCACGCTCTCTGTGGCATTTCAGCTATGAAAGACAAAAGAGTGGAAGAGATTCAGTCTATTGTGGAACAAGCTTACTGTTAATGTCATGACTCATGCTGAACACTGCAGTGACCACTGTCCAGACAAGAGATGCTTTTGTGCGGGTCAGACATCGCTGCTCTGTTACCAAGCACCACAGGGGGATGGACATCCACACATTAACTGTATAAATACGTCATATCTTAATACACAAACCAATTTCTCGCCTCAAATGATCTTAAAACTGCGTGACACAGAAAAATATTTATTTCAGATTTATATTTGTATTATATTTGCTGCTATGTTCCGCCGAAATGCATTCTGGGATATATGGCTTTCCCAAGTACGCTCAAGTCACCACCCGATGCATACTTGGTAAAATGGGCGAAGTGAGAACATTTCCGGGTTTGAGAACCGTACTCGTTGTTCACGGACTTGAGAATTGGAGCAGAACTTGGACTGAGGCTGATGACGTTTTCACAAGTAAGGGAGTACGCAAGTACGGACAAGTACGCACAAGTATGGATATTGAGAAACGGCCTCTAAATTTTCTGGCCCAGCATTTTTTATTCTGCTGTAGTTTAAAAAGTACTTGATTTTCTCTGTGTTTATTTTATCAATAGCAGGGTTCAGCTAATAGTAGCAGATAACTTAAAAAAAACAACAACATTCTGTTGTACGTATTCCTTTTCCGATAAATGTCAGATTGACTGACTGACATGTGATGTGCATTTTGAGTTTGGAAACGTTACTCATGGGTTATTATCTCAAAAAAAGTATCGGGACAAAAGAATATTGTTACAGCCCTGGACAAAAACATCATTTTTTTTTTTTTTTCACAAATAGTTGTACATTTCATCAGAGAATGAATGAATGAATGAAGCATCTACAACTTTCTTTCACCGCATGTGTTTGTGGAAAGCGTTGCATGATGTTGCACGGCCAGATTTAGGAATTCAAGTCCCAACAGAGGCGCCTTCTGTATGTGTTAAACCCCACTGAACTGCAGAGAATGACACAAAGGCAAACACCTGCTGCCTGCCAGTCAAGACAGGTGAAAGGTAATTTGAGAACACCACAGTATGGGGCACATTTAACGCATGCAAATGGAGTGGAAATAAAATGCATAAAACACAGCTGAGCAGGTTTAAAGTTAATGTTACCTCAAGCAAAGACTTATTGAGCTCAAGACGAGAAATGATGCATGTAAATGACTGTACTGACACACACAGTAGCTGCTGTGACCACAGTTAGAGTAAATATTTGTTCAGCAGTAGACATCACTCTTACTCATTATGACTAAAGCCCTCACTGCAGCACTGGCTCCTTATCTATGACACGTGTTCCATCTGAACACAGTTAGACAGGTTTAACTGACGGGAATTTAACGGTAATGCAAGTTGGGAATGTTGAATGAACACCGCCACCAACACTCAACAGAGGGATGACGAGAGAGCAAATGATCTTATTGGGAATAAATGTACCCCTGTGAAAAGTCCATAGCTGACCTTGCACGACCTAGAGAACCACTATGACTATAAGCGCATTGTTAATTGTCAGCTCCGACATGTTCAGGCTTGACGAGTGATCATTTTCATCACCATTGACAACCTCTTTTACATTACAAAGAATATTTATCAGTGCAGTTTCAAATTCACTTAAGCAATCCACTAATTCAGGCGATAAATCACTGTGACTTTGTCTGTCACAGTGTGTATTTTCCTTCTCCTGGGGCCGAGCTCCTGGCACAAACCAGTGTCCCAGAAAGCTACAGTATGATATATTCCAGATGGGTGATGTTAAAGGTTTGATTTCTTTTTTACCTACTTAAAAAAAGTAAAAAAATAAATAAATCACTGAGCCCACTTTAAAAAAAGAAATACATAGCCTTGAGGCTGCATCTGTGTTCAGTGTGAAAACAGGTACACACGTGTTGTCCAGGGGGAACGTTGGCTTTTTCTATCGACCAATGAGGTTCAGAGCTCAATGTTTGGTCGGGAAACGTTGCAGCAAATGATCAATGTGATGTTAAAAGTGAATATACAGACACACAAAACACAGCAGTATGTGACAGACGTTTTATCAAAGCTGGATGAAAACTAGGTTTACCACATTGTTCTTTTCATACTTTCAATTTGATAGTTTGAAGTCACATTTTTAGTCCTAAAAATCAACTTTCTTGCCTAACCTCTTGGTTCATTAATATAAGTTTGACTGAAAGTCCTTAACAAAGCACTAAGGACACGATTTAATAGTGTATAGTACTTAAAAAATATATACTATATAACCTAAAAAAAGTTGTCAGACAAGGACAATCAATGTGTTTAAAGGAAAAAGCCTCACAATGAATTACAATATGATTCTGATCGTTGAACTGGTTTAATCAAAGTTAAACCTGGATGTTATTACATTCTTATCACATTCTAACCATTACAGCTGATACAAATAATTGTGATAAATGAAATGATAAATAATTTGATCGGAAGAGAAAATGAGTAAATGCCGTGTGGGTTTGTATGTCAATGCAGAAGTCTGTTCGCTACCAACTATCTTCAGACACATTAATAATCGAGACCAGCCATTTTATTTTCTGAAAATCTTCTTCAGCCCACCAAAACCTGAAACTACATGTTCTCTTTTTCATAAACAAGATGTGATGTCATTTTGAAGTTGTTGCATTTTGCAAAATCTCCATATGTTTAATTCATCACCTCTTTTGCAGTTTGGCTGCAGTACCATCACAGCCCACAAGGGGCCACAGCCCATCTAGAATGTGTCAGCCCACCATTTTCTATTTGGTGACACCACAAAAAATCTGGGATCTTTAAGTAGCATTTTGCTTGGTTGCTGTTGTTGTAGATGAGTGCCGTTTACCTTGTGCTCATTTGTACCAGTGACATGTGGCAGCTGTTGTTCGGCGATGTTATTGTTACTCAAATTATTCTCAGCCACACAGAAGATATTTATATTTCCAGCATATTAAGTCAAAATTAATCCATTATGAACTTTTTGTTGAAGTAAATATCAGTCTCGCTGCTCACTTACACCCATCGCTCTTCACTGTGACTCAGAGTCTGGAGGAAGACAGAAGGCCCCACACACACACACACACACACATACACACTGGTTTCCATGACTTCAGAGGACATTGCTTGGACACTTCAGAGACTTAATCTAACCTTAACCATAACCACTACTGGTCTCGTCCCCCTACACACACACACACACACACACACACACTGACAAGGACTGCTGAGCCAGAAATACATTGCTTGGCAGGATATGAGGATGCAGTGACTCCTCAGAAGCTTCTGGAGAGATGTGACTTTCATCATAGTCATATGATTATTCTTTAACATGAAATCAGGTTTTCAGATGTAACTCTCACAATGTAGTTACATGACTTGTAAGATTTTCTATCAGATATACATGTACTATCAAAACATCATTAGACCATAGATCATATTTTGTTCGTTAACCTCACGCTCGTGTCTTTTTTTTTATTAATTGAAACCTCGTTGTCTCCTTCAGACCCGTGAAGCCAACCATGCTGGGGACCAGATGCAAGCAGAGCGGAGCAGCAAGACGGCCAGGACACTGAACCACGTGGCGCTGGGAATCGGCCTTGGTTTCTTTATCCTCTCCATTGTCTTCGCGGGGGTTTTGGCATCTGACTTTTAAATTTAAATCAACTGCAACAACCTTTCCTATATTTTTTACTCCCTTTTTTCATTCTACATTCAGGTGATAAGACAATATCAGGAATGTTACTATGTCAATGCAAAGAGGGGTTTTTTTTTCTCCACCTGATCGTGTTAAAGCCATTTGGAAAGTGATAGACATGAGTTACATGTCTATCACTATCAAGTAGATAGCAATCATTTTTAACAATCAACTACTTTTCACAAATATGTTCATATTTCTTTTTCTATCTTTCTTCCTTTTTTTTGCTCTTCTACCACAAATGCAGTCTGTGTGTGTTATACAAAGAGGTTTTTTTTTCGTTTCTTTTACATGTTTTGGTCAATTTACAAAGGAGTATTCACCTTCTTAATTTCCAGAGATTTGTCTGGTTGTATGAACGATGACGGAAAGAAAACTGCTGCCTTATCAACACAATTTGTTGGCTTTAGATGTGCACTAACACCCTCTAACCCTCTTAGAAGTACATTTAAATACTAACAGGGTAAATAACCCACAGAAAGAGAGATTGGGACGCTCTCCCTGAACAAGTGAAAGTATAAAGTAGCCTGTGAGCTTGTCTGTCATCAGAGGATCTGTGATTTGAGGGAAGGCCTCCTCTTTATTCCGGCTGAACAGGAGCACTCCACTTCTCACAACGTCAGCAGAAACTAAGCAACAGTGGAGCTGAAGCTGGAGCTGAATGGCTGACGAAGCCACTTTATTAATCAATGGCTGTGGATATGTGTTGTGAAAGCTGTGGCATGTTATGTATCACTGACCTGGAGGTTTGTGTGTCACGCAATATGTGTGTCTGCTTTTCGTAGAAGTAGCTGAAAGACAATTTTTACTCTGTACCAGATTTCTTTATAAATAAAAGCCTGTTGAAAGGGGAAAAAACACACAGGTAATTGTGGATTCATTTTAATCCGACCAGGGTTTGTCACGGTACATAAAAACTAGGCATGTGTAAAAACAGCAGCACCTTGTGTTTTAAAGAGCTACTAAAATCCCAATGTAGAGCGTTGAAATATGTGTCAAATAAGAAGCTGTTCACTTGCGCTTGCATGTGTTCTTTTGTGTTGACATAAAGTTTACAACTGTCCCCCCCATCTGTTCTATTTTTTTTTTTATAAACCCTGAACGTATTTGTGGAGTGTGTCTGCAAGAGAATCGTCACATGATGAGAAGAGACAGCAAGGCGGCAGTAACGGAGCATGAAAAAAGTCTCTTCCCCAGCAAATCTCAACAGGAAGTGAGGAGGCAACGTGAGAGACACACTGATAGACGAGGAGACCCACAAAATACGGAGGTAAAACAATCAACGGTGACTCATTGTTGAGTCATTTGCCCTCATTTGCCCTCATATGGCATGACACAAATGAGTATAGGTTGTGTTGAGAACTGCAGGTTATTATTATTACACATTTGTCATTTACAGAGTCATGAGCAGGATGTCACTTCACTGTGTTGATCAGAAAGCACCCTTTGTTTCCAGTCAAAGCACGTCACATAGCTGTCATTGCGTCACATGATTTCCTATTAAAAAAAAGCCTGGAGAAATATCAGCATTGTGAAAGAAATGAGAGACTGTGAGTTCTCCTGCTTTTGTTTGTCTCGGTCAGCTGCTCTTCCCACGCTTCCCTTCTGTATTTACTGTCCACCTCAAATACAGTACATGCTTTAATATTCTTCTTTTCTTCATTTGCCCCTGCCACCTTCATCCCTCATCTTCATAACCCCTTTGTAATTTCAAACCTTGCCTTTCTTCCTTTCTGTCACAGCTTTCATTCTTATTGCAGGTAACCTAACTCTCTTTTTCCCTTTGCAGTCAAAGCATGGCGTGTCATTTGATCTCTGACACGCATACCAGAGAGTTTTTCTGACCACCATCGCTTCCTTGGACACAATTGAATGTGCTGCAAGAATGTGGGAGGGGAAACACTGAAAATAAACGCTCTGTTACCTGTTCTGTGTAACAAACACAGAACAACTCCACCACAGAGTCTCCTCTTCACACTGTACATGTCAGTGCTGTTGCTCTTTAAAAAGACATGATCGTTTTATCACTATTCACACCAGCTCCCCATTAGTGTTTATAAGGTTTGTATTTGACCTATTGATTATTCAAAATGAGTAAATTGTCTAGTTCAAATGCCGTCTTTTTGGCGGCACCAGGACCAATTTTGACATAAAGTTGAATTTAAAGGGTGTTGAAATTGAAAGAGTCTATAAAACTGAAGTTTTTGGGACCACAAACTTACATAGAACATAGCTCATTGAAATCAACCTGCAAGACTCGCTCTCTCTAAATGTGTGTGTGTGTGTGTGTGTGTGTGTGTGTGTGTGTGATGGGTTGCAGGTGTGTGTTATTGACTGATTGTGGGTGTGAGTGTGTTTGTAGAGGAGCTGATTGGTCCGTCACAAAAGTTTCCAGCATAAGAGGCCCTGATCGTCCCAGCTATCCCTTAAACCACTTGCAGCCAGGCTGTCATGAGGATTTCTGATTTGTGCTTTAAAATGTGTTGCTGTTGCTCAGGGTTGGGTAGTTTCTCTTCATGTTGTGTCCAGGCTTTCCCTTGACTGTGTTGTAAAACACAGATCCCATTTTTGGAGCATAATCATGTTTCACAGCTGAACCAGAGTTTTTGTTTTTTTTTCTCTTTGCACTTTCACACTAACACTAACACATTGACTCCAACCTGCAACCCCTCACACGTCCGCAGTCCTACACTCGACAGGTGCTAGAAACTTACTTTTCAGTTTCAGAACATGTCTATTTTCAGTGTGAACACACTACCCGCCCATGTGAATTTTTATTTTAAAAACTGGAACTGTGCTGGAGCTGTTCTAGTGCAACAGGCTTTTGAGCTGCAAAAAACTCATCACAGGCTTGTACATCCTTTGACAATACATATTTAATGATATCCACAAGTGTCGTGCATGTAAACTATTTCTGATTCTGATCTGCAGAATGTCCTGTAAAAAAAACACCAAGACATTCAAAACAATAACATTTGAGTAACACTGTTACAGCCATTGCATATGAACAGCCACAGAGTTTGGACACACTTGTTTGTGACCAACATTGTGTTCCTGATGCTCTTAGAGCAGGGTTTCTCAATCCTGGTCCTGGGGACTCACTGCTGCCCTGCATGTTTTAGAAGTGTCCTTGCTCGAACACACCTGATTCAAATAAATGGCTCGTTATCAGGCTTCTGTGGCGCTTGCTGATGAGCTGACCGTTTGAATCAGGTGTGTTGGAGCAGGGAAACAGAGCAGAGGTGGGTGAAAACCTTTACTCGCATTGCTGTAATTATGTACTTTTTACAGTCATTTATAAAACATGTGTAGTTTTTTGGGAAGTACACATCCATAAAAAAAGTCAAAAATGTTGGCCTAAATTGAAAAAAATTAAAATTAAATTCACACACTGGAAACTTTGACAGTGAATGATGAGCACAGGTGAATTGGTGCTAATTAAGGTCCATGAGAGAGAAAGTTAAAGCATTTGTGACCTTTGACCCATTTTAACTGATACATTATGTTTAGATATTTTATTTTGTCAGCACTTTAATTTGTAAAGGTTTGCCTTTACAAATTGACAGTGAGATGTGTGTCCATTTGTGTCCTTACTGCACAACACAAGAAAGAACAACCTTGTTAAAAAGGTAACTAACTTTTACTCTGAGTACATTTTAAACAAGCCACTTTTTTTACTTTACCTTGAGTATATTTTGAGACCAGTACTTTAACTTGTACTTAAGTAATATGTTACCAAAATAGTAGTACTTTTACTTGTGTAGAATATTTTAGTACTCTTTCCACCTCTGCCCAAGACCAGGATTGAGAAACCCTGTCTTACAGGGTCAATTATGTGTCTCTACTGCCTCCCAGTGGAAGTGAAATGTAACTGGACACAACGGGGAATGCATTTTATACTTTCTGAGAAGCGTTGAGTTTTCTTGAACAAAATGTGAGTAAAACAAGGAGAAATTCAACTCATTTATTCTTGAAAGTGGTGAAATAGTGAGGGGTGAGTACAGGAAGCGCAGCATGTGGTTGCAGTGGACGTGCAGGATGTATCATACAGTATAAGGAAACTGCTCATATTACATCGCTCATTTTGAGCTGGAACTGATGTTTGGAATTATTCAGTTCACCCCGAGAAAAAACACACATAATTTTAACAGCTCCAAGCACATGACTGAATTTTAACTACCAGAAAGACAAGAAAAATGAAATGTATAGAGATGTTACTGTATCAACACCACATGGCTACAATAGATTCAAAATGCTTAATTTGGTTTGCAAGAACAACAGCAGAGCTTAAGCTGATTAACACCAATCAACTGTTGTATTTTACGATTTGGACCACGTAAGTACGTATATAACACTGAAGGCCATAGTGAGTGAGAAAAGACTAGTTATTACTTAAACATATACATACAGTATCACGTGCCATGTTTATTGTACATTTAGGCAATATTTACATACTTCATTCTAATCGTTTTCACTACGGGATCATGACCTGGAGGCTGAAAACTCTTGTCAGCCACTCGTCTGGAGTGTTTTATGATAAATACACAAAACCAGCTGACATAGCATGTTGGCATTATATGCTGCACACAGATTACACCCAGACAAAAGGAGAGGAGCAGAAAAAGGGACACAGAAGGATGAAGTTGACAAGACAATGCTGTATTTAACTATTCTCAATGCATACATATGTGCAACCAAAAGCAGAATCTGTCCCAAAATGGCATTTCTTTTGCAGGATTTACATGTTTTTTGAACAGAAAAATTAGAATTCACTAATGAAGAAGAGGAGATGGAGAGGAAGACTTTTCTCTCTCTCTTTTTTTTTTTAGTAAGAGCGAATTGCAGGAGGGACGTGAGCGCAGTCCTGTTCATCCAGGGAGGTGTCGATTACAGGACGGTATTCCAGAGTTACCTGTGATTGGACAAATATAAAAAGGTATATATTAATATGACAGACGCAATTACCCTTTTTAAAGTCAGAGAACACACTTGGGGGGGGGGTTTGTACCTTGCCAGTCTTTGGGTCCACATAGGACATAGTGTGTTTCCTCCAATGCTGTTCGAATGGCTTCTTCTCCTGACCCTGCACAGGCTTTGAGTAGTCATACTCATCAACACGGTCCTGGAATTTGGTTAAAATACATCATGTCAGACAGAGGAGTAACTGTAACCAAAGATGAGAAGTTACACTTACTGGTTCTACTCTATAGATACAAAGTAAGAGCTAGATAAAATTACAGCAGAACAGAGCATGGTTTATTTAAAATGATAAAACATGAGAAGAGAACACTGGCACTGACAGTTTGTTAACATAGTTCAAACTAACCTTGAAGTCTTCTCTAGCGTGAGCTCCCCTGCTCTCCTTTCTCTGCTCAGCACTATGGATGGTCTGAACAGCATTCAGCATCAGATTCTGCAGCTCCAAGGTTTCAACCAGATCCGTGTTCCACACGATGCCTGGACGAGACGAAGGAAGTGAATTTTTTTTAATTTATTTTGTAACCTGCCGTGACTCCTGAAACGGTTTTTCAGATCAGAACACGTGGAAGTGTAAAACAAGTTTGGTCTAGTACCTCTGTCAAAGGTCTTGAGGTCATCCATAGTCTGATAAATGGCATCCATCTTATCACATCCCTCCTTCAGAACAGAGCCAGTACGGAACACTGCAGCATGAGCCTGCATGGTCTGAATAGAGAAGAAGAAAAACACATCATATTTCTACACCTGGCAACTTTTTAAGGCCTAAGAGAAGAAGACACTAGATCTACACCAGCCATGAGAAACTGTGATGTTTGTTTGGCCTTGCGTGTTTACCTTCTGCATGTTGAGCCTGATCTCAGAGGTTCTAAGGTTTCCGTTGGCAAACCGAAGCTTGTCCAGGTTTGCAACAGACTCCTCTCCTGCATTTGACTTCAGAGGGGACAGTTTCTCTCCTAAAGGAAAAACAAAACACCTGTGTCAGCAGATAAAATCAGTGGCACAATTTCAACATTTTCAACTGTTGAGATAAACTGTCAAGTTCATCTCTACATCTAAATACGCTGAGGAAATGTAAAAGGATATTTTCAATGTTCCTCACCAGGTTTGTGTTCCTCTGCAATAGTGAGGGCGCAGGCTCTGCCGAACACAACCAGATCCAGCAGGGAGTTGGCACCCAGTCTGTTTGCACCGTGGACACTGGCACAAGCTGCCTCACCACAGGCATAAAGACCAGGAACCACCTTGTCTTTTCCATTAGAGTGTGTAATCACCTGTTAGGGAAGTGTGTCACTTTATAGCAAAGTAGCTAACAGGTGAGGAGATAAAAATATGAGGATCCGTACAGTACAAGGGGACAAACGTAACCTACCTGACCCTTGTAGTTTGTGGGGGTTCCACCCATGTTATAGTGAACAGTGGGCAGGACAGGAATGGGCTCCTTAGTGACGTCAACTCCAGCGAAGATCATGGCGGTTTCCGAGATGCCAGGCAGTCGTGAGGCCAGCTGCTGAGGAGGCAGGTGGTGAAGCTGCAGGTACACGTGGTCTTTGTCGGGACCGACACCCCTAAAGGAATAACGACAAGAAAGACATTAGCAACAGCAGCAGCAGCATCATCATAAATGCCCAGTAATGTGTGGTTCCATCAACTGCTCTGAAGCTAACGCTGGGAGTTACTCCACTGAGATAGCACCAAAGTCTGTGTCACCACAAAAGGATATCAAGGCACTACTTGATGATGTGAATAAAGAGCACCAATAGCGGCGGATATAGGTTTGCATTTTTCTGGAATGTTGTGGTTTCCTCATCAGTCCAAATACTCCTCTTCTCTGGAATTGCAGAAGTGGCACCTGAGACTTCAATCCCACGATTTCTAAGCGTACGCTTTCATTTGATAAAACTGTCTCCATTGCACCAATTCAGATCTAGCTTTTATTTGATTTGTCGACTTTTCCATCTTCCTCAAGCAAAATAACTTTAATAAGACATTTAAAAACTCTCAACATTTTTAATTTCATACCTGCCCTCTCTGATCTCTATGGTCATGGAGCGGGACACAACGTCTCTGGAGGCCAGGTCTTTGGCGTTGGGTGCATAGCGCTCCATGAAGCGTTCTCCCTCACTATTGATCAGGATCCCACCTTCACCACGGCAACCCTCTGTGATCAGGCAACCAGCTCCGTAGATCCCTGTACAGATTGTTGTGTTAAAACCACCATCTGTCCTGCTCACATTTCACTACACATCATGCAAGAAGGCTGAAATCACATGGATGTTCACACCTGTGTTAGAGTTCACTAAATTTGTCTTTGGGATTAAGTGGGCACACATTATTCCTCCTGGTTACCATGGTAAATTAAACTTGGCATTAAACAGGCAGTTTGATCAAAATGTTGCAAGAGTGGTTAAATGTCAAAGAGTTCTCTTTGCAATAACAATAACTGAAAAAATAAAGAATGATATAATAGCTTTTTAGCTATTTTAAGGATTCAACTACAGAATTACTTTGCAACGTAGGTTTATTGTTTTTCTTTTTCCTCACCAGTGGGATGGAACTGTACAAACTCCAGATCCTGGCAAGGCAGGCCAGCTCTGGTCACCATTGCATTTCCATCTCCTGTACTGGTGTGGGCAGATGTGCAGCTGAAATAGGTTCTTCCGTAACCCCTGGAAGAAAACGGGTCTTTGTTTAATGAACAAGGAAACATGGTTCAAGATGTACATAACAATAGTCAATAACATATGTATATTTGTTATATTTTGTTGAAGAGAACAACAAGAAAGTGGCCTACCCAGTAGCAATGACAGTATTCTGAGCTCTGAAGCGGTGAATAGATCCGTCCTCCATGCATAGAGCAATCACTCCTTTACACTCTCCATTTTCCATGAGCAGGTCCAGGGCAAAGTACTCCACAAAGTAGCTGGTGTCATACCTTAGTGACTGAACAGACAATAGAGGGCAGAGATACAAATGTAGTGCATTTTAATTGTTAATGGATAGAATCAAAATGATTATTTTAAATATAAAATGACAGTGAGAAAGGACTCACCCGTCCATAAAGTGTATGCAGCAGTGAGTGCCCTGTCCTGTCTGCTACACAGCAGCAGCGGTGAGCCTGGCCACCTTTTCCGTACTTAAGACTCTGACCTCCAAAGGCCCTCTGATAGATCTTCCCTTCTTCAGTGCGGCTGAAAGGCATGCCAAAGTTCTCCAGCTGCAAAAGGAAGAAGCAATATGAACTCTGATGTCTGATTCTGATCTAGAGAGTTGACATCGAGTCTTCAGTTTGATTCAGTCCATTCTAGACCTTAACAAAACTAGGAAACACATATTTATAATGAACTAACTGTTTTATCTTTAGTATCAAATAAATAAATCAATTTTGCTTTTAACAATCAGAAAACAATATGCCTTTTTACTTTAGACAAATCATGAATATGCATCTTTTAAAGGCAGTTCTAGTGAAGTTATTGAAGAAAAATGCTGTATATACTACACTGTTACCTGTTGATATTTACTGACTATTCAGTGGGAGGAAATCTGATAATCCAGATGATTTCTATGAGGTATACTCCATAATAGTATCATGTATATTCTGATTTACTTATTCAAATATATTACCCCAGTATTTACCAGCTAATGTCATTATTGTGCATCTACAGTACGAGATAACTTACCTCCACTACGGCTGCAGGTGCCTGCTCGGTCATGTAATGAATAGCATCCTGGTCCCCCAGCCAATCAGATCCTTTCACTGTGTCATAGAAATGCCACCTCCAGTCGTCCTGCTCCATGTTCCCCAGAGCTGCATTGATCCCACCCTTCAAAACAAGTCAACATCCACCAATTCAATAAAAGAAGAAATGGTCCTGTTCAGTGTTCTCAACACAGACTGTTTTACAGTTGAAGCCTTAAAACAAAGTTTTGTATTAATTCCACTTTGGCAGAAAGATTTGTGTCTTCCAAAACTATGCAGACAAACTTAAATTAAACTTGTAACTGTACCTGTGCAGCGACAGTATGAGACCTGGTAGGGAAGAGCTTGGTAACACAGGCAGTATTGAAGCCAGCCTCTGACAGGCCGAAAGCGGCTCTAAGACCTGCCCCTCCAGCTCCTACCACCACAGCATCAAACTCATGATCCACAACTGGGTACTGGGTAGAGATCTGCATACAAAGAGGGAGAGACAATATTGTAATTCTTCATTATAAGTCATTTTCAAGCTATATCAGACATCTGGGCCCAGACATTCCCCAGAAATGGTGGTTCACATTTGATGAAATCAATCCCCGGAACGGGTGGTATCCCATGTAGCTTTAATTAGCGTCAAAACTCAATTGATATTTATTTGCCCACTGTAGGCAATTGTAAACACATAGTGGTCTTCTGTAGATACATAGTGGTCTTCTGACCAAGCTCCCGATTTAGAATAAAAGGTTCATTCTGGGATAATGAAAAACAGGTCATACAATAATATAATAATAGTTGGGAGCTGATGGAGAATCTCCACAACAACATCTATGGACAGACAGTGTCCAGATATATAGCCCCCCCCTCTGCATAAAAGAGCTCTGGTAGCCGATTTCATGCAATCCCATCATGCAACACTTCAAAGACTTTACTTATTCAAGTGCCTCCAAACAACCTATATCCTATCATGCATCAAATACAGCTTTAATGACGCTCACATCATCTGATACTTTGGCATTATTCTTCTTGCCATAGATGGAGAAGTGAAAATTCCTGGAGCACTGGACTGCAGCAGCTGGTAGCTGGAAGAAAAAAACAACAACAAAAGTGGAGTGAATAAGATCATAAAAAAAGGCAAATTACCTGGAGAAAACACAGACTGCATTTGTTACGTTATCTGTTACGTCAGTTACGTTATTAAAGGCGTACTAAATCATGTATTGCTTTGCGATTTTTATGGGTTTTTAATAGTTTATTATCATCATTATTATCAACTACACTAACCGAAAGTTGCCATTAAAGATACGTTATACTGCTCGTTCACAACAGCAGCAGTAGTTGTTATCCACAAGGGCAACCGAGGTGACTGTGGTAAACAAATGTTAACGTACAGCCTCCTATGTTGACATTTCACTAAAAACGTTACTTGCAATATTTAACGTGAAGCAAACCAAATTGGTTAAAGAACATAGAACGCCTTTGTTCGACTATGAAATAAAGTCAATTAGCATTTTTTTCCCATGGTGTCACATTGAAACACCCACAGCTGCACAAGTTACGAAACCCTAGAGTGCCGGTTACGAAAGCTGAAAACACATCATCGTTCAACCTTCAGCGGTCAACCTTTAAAAGGTTTTAGCAGTACACAAAAAGGAGCGCGTATAGATGATTTAAATGCTTAAAATTTAGAAAAAACAACTCACTGCTTTTGTTTTAGTTAATGCCCTCCGGGAGAGAATACGGGATGCAGCACGAACACTCGCCATGTTGTCACTTCAGAGGAAGTACTAAGGAGGAATGATATTCGCCTGCATCGGACAATACCACTCCTTAACAGTAGGGGTGTCTCTTATGTCACACACAATTATTTTTAACTTAAATGATGTTGAAGTGTTTTCTAGTATACACACCGCGCATTATAAGTAAATAATAAATCCAAACAAACGTTAAATTACTTTAATATTCGCAGATAATGTGTTTTTTATATAGCAGGATTCACATGAATCGCCCTCGGTTGGTGTAGCTGGACTGCTAAAGCGTTGAAATTGTATAAGCTGAGCGAGGAGGAATACAACTGACCTAGACTCGTATTTCAAGGTGAGACACAGCTCCATATATTTACTAGACGTACACTGACATGGTGTCGGCTTTACAGCGCTGTCATTCTCCACGCTATGTCAATATGGAATAATACTGTGAGCATGACCTAGCAAGGGAAACGTTAGCTAGCATGTTAGCTCATAGCTAGCATTATTGTGGTTAGCAGGAGCTGTCAAACTTTCAGCTCACGACTGACTGATTTGATGTTGGAACCTGACACAGCGCTTTAATCAGTGCAAACAAGCTAACTGTTACATGTCCACTTCTAGTGTGTGCTTACAAAATCATCCCTGAAGGCCTCTCTCACACCATCCCAATATAACATATTTACAACATAAGTACATTGTTCTATTTCTATATCCATGGTTCTCAAAATGTGGTACGCGAGCTTCCTCTGGTAGTACTTGCGGGAACATCAGAAATACTGTTCTACCAGGGTATGTGATCAGAGTGGAGCTGGGGAATTTTGACTGGAGTGCGTAAACACAAAATAATGATGAATTAAATAATAATAATAATTAGAGTCACCTTATCGCTCGCTCTATCTTAATCTAATTTCACTATACCAGTGTCTGAAGTATATGTGAGGAAGAAGACGATGATGAGCGGGCAAATTATCTTATTGGGAATAAATCTGCCTCTTGTGAAAAGTCTGTAGCATTGTTGATAATGGTGTTACTTCAAGAGCTCAATATTTTTCAGGTGATACTTGGTATAAATGAGAATGATGAGAAGAATGAGAAGACTGTTATTTCAGAAGCACCATTCAGACTGTGTTATAGTTTCTGAATATTTATCATCTTTCACACACAATGTACATTTAAATATGAGCACTATCACTGTACTGAAAATGTTCTCTGTGTGTATGAATGACAACAGCCTCCATGAACAACTTGAATGACCCACCCAGATGGAACATCCAACCACACGCTAGAGGAAGAGGGGCAGGGGCTGGTGATGGCAACCAATGGAACTATGCGCTGCTGGTCCCTATGCTGGGACTGGCTGCATTTCGTGAGTTACACAAGTAGATGCATCTACACCTTTTTTGTGTGTGGATAAGATAACAGATGTTGTGTAAGTTATAGATTATGCAAAGAATGCTTAAATTGTGTCAGACACTTTAAAAAATGTTGTTTAATAAAAACACAAAAATATTAAAGTATATGGAAGCATACCACCAAATTCAGTTAATTTTTAATCTGAACATGATAAACTCATATAATCTTGCCGATTTTAAAGAACAAATTCAGATGGTATTTGTTTTGGTTGCCCTATGTGAATAAAAATAATGCCTATATATTCATCTGGAGGTTTTGTAAATTCCAGTTAAAAAGTCTTTAACCCACTGGATTTTTACAATGCAACAAGTTCACTGGAAACCTTTTTATATATCCTGTACTTCATTAAAGTCAGTGTCATTTATTTAAGGAGCTCATTTCCTTGTCTTATCTACCACCACCCCATTAGGTTGGATCTGGACCAGGGAGTCTCAGAGGGAGATCCAGAATGTCAGAGCTCAGTATGACAAGGATGTGACCAAAATAAAAAATGAAATGGAGGCACAATACCGGGAGACACTGACCGAGAGGAGCAAAACTGTTGCTACACTAGAGCTACAGTTAGAAAAGGAGAGCCAGAGGGTGACAGGCTACAGGGAGGCCATAATCTCTCAAAACCAGCAGCTGATGAAAGAACGGAAACAACTACAACAGGTTAAGTCTTGTCTTGCTTCCAACCAACCAGCATTTTCTATAGTTATCCACCTCTCATAACTCAATTTTTCCATTTTTTTCTCTCCATGACATGTACTATGTATATGGAAAGAGAGACTTTGGAGGAAGAGAAGCAAAGGCAGGTGAAGTCCCGGTGCTGCAGGCACTGTTCTGCATCGTGCCCTGGAGCGAGAGCAAGACTGGTATCAGCGAGCCTTGGCAAAGCTAAAGGAGTTAGAGGGTCAGCTTGTTGAACGCCAGAATGGCCTACTGTTCCCGCATTCAGCCTCAAAAACAGCGGCGGGAGATGGAGAGGAATATGCTTCTCAAGGTTGTTAAAGACCCTATTGCAGCAGAAGTAGATCTAGA
>NC_081146.1:15797804-15932804 GCF_958295425.1 Solea solea
ATGTTCAGCATCTTATTGATCTAATTTAGCATTCTGAAATACAAAATCACTAAAACTTTAACTTAATTTTAACTGTGGGAAAACTGTATGTGCAGTGGTACTTCTTATACAGAAATATACAGATCCAATTGCCTCATCAGGAAATTACAAAAATAATTCAAATTTTAATAAATAAAACACTATATCAAAGCAAAACAGCAACAAAACACACCGTCACCGTCAATAATACAATGTTCACATTTAATTAATTTATTCATGGACTCTTGTGGCAGAGTTTTTAGCGTGTCATAACTATCAGGGATGAAATGGGACTATTTCAGGTGCATGTAAATTTAAATAAGGGAAAAGATCACACAGGATTGTGCTCAGCACTGACATGTTATTGCATTAAAGGAAATTAAATCAAATCACACTTTATGCATGTAAATAAATGACTATCTGACAATACAATGTTTTTATTAATTTATTGATAATATTCCTTAAGTAATGAAGTGTTTTCTTATTTTTGTCCATAACTTAGTGACTATGTACTGTAAATACAAAGTGCAAGCCTTTATATATGTATTTTGTTCAAAAGTGTTTTTCTTCCAGGTTGTTTGTTTTCTGGAGTCTTACAAGTGCTAATGTATTAACCCGTTTGTTGTGAACACCAGTTTTTGCATCCCTCAACATGTTTCCACAAGGGGGTGCTGTCACTTAGTATATTGTAGAAAGATTATTTAATGCAGTCAGTGCAAGCTCATCACTTCCATCCATCCATCCATCCGTCTTCTACCGCATGAGGGTCGCTGTGCCAATCTCAGCTGACCAAAATTTTTGAAATATACAGAACCACAGTACGATCATTTGTTTTCCTGTGATGTAAAGGACAACAGGAAACTGATTCCATACACACTAGCTTATAGAGAAACACAGCGCCATCTTTGAAGGCGGAATCAGACATACAGGTGATTTTCCGATTGTTTTACTCAATGAATTTATTGCTTATACACTTTCAAATGTACAGTAAGATTCTTACAATCAGTAAAGCAATATCAAAAAAAATTAACAAAGATGTCTGGTACCAACAGCTAGTTCTTATCCACACATACATAGTTCAGCACTTCCCAAGTGTAAATGACAATGTATTGGTTTTGATAGGTTATGTTTGAGGAACCCATTTCATTCACTAAACAACAGCCTGGACAAACTATGCTCTACATGAGTGTGTAACTGAGTGCACCAGTGTCAAACCAAAGGTCCTCAAACACAGCTTCATTAACTGAACCAGGCAGGCCTCTTCCTGGGCCTCTCCACTATCCTCTTGTCTTTGTCTTGCTGACTTGGCATCTCACCCTCGTAGAGCACAACAGTCTCCACAGCTGGTGTCTTCAATGGGCCTCCTTCCAGTGCCTGAATCTGCTGACGGATCAGACGAGTCTCCTTGCACACCTTAGCATAACAAAAGCCACACATGATATGTTTCTCCTTCAAGTGGCCACACTCTGGACATGGCTCGATGTTATTCTGAGAGAGAAAGACAAAATACAAATTAAAAATACGTCAAGACACCACTGGCATTTATAAACTGCAATTTCTTGTCAATATATACAACAATACTGACTTATGGCTACTAGTTGTTTTTTTGTAAACTTAATTATATGATTCTTGGCCAACTTCTATTCAGATGAACCACTCACTATAAAGTGTGTGGATTATTGTGCTGATTAGAGGTGTATCTACATTACTTTTCAGAACTAATACAAACTATGTTTACAAGGAAGTATGCATTATCATCCGTATGAGGGTGGACTGA
Organism: Solea solea; assembly: GCF_958295425.1. NCBI lineage: Eukaryota > Metazoa > Chordata > Actinopteri > Pleuronectiformes > Soleidae > Solea > Solea solea. Next base: position 15,799,600 of record NC_081146.1, read on the forward strand.
GGATGTGTACCCTCCCTAGAAAATGTGACAAGTTGATGTTTTTCCAAGTCTTTTGGACAGTCCTACTCATCCATCATGTGAAGCCTCTGACTGGTTCTTCTCTCCCAATGTTTTTTTTTCATTATGTTGACGTAAGATAAAGTAGCACTGGTTAGTAATGCAAGTAGAGATAGAGTAAGGTAAAAAAAAAAGGCTTATTTTTATATTCAGCCCCATGATTAACTAGGATTATTTTGTATTGTTTTATGAAGAGCAAGAAACCAGTGAAATATCTTATTTGGTCACATATAAAGACTTTTAACTTTTTTCTTTAGTAAATTGCAGATATCAGTATTGAACATTTAGCAGAACTAATATTAGGCTTTCCACATATTTCTGCAGTAAGTGATGAGGGAAACAATACTCTAGCGATGGTTAACTTGACGGATGTAGGCTCTCTTGATATAATGTATGTATAGTAGTAGTTCTTCATTTTCACTGTACCTTGACTTTTATCAGTTTGCTCTCAGCTCTCCTTCTGGTGCGATTGACCTCTATGGTGCGTCTCTTCTTGGGCGCTGCCATCCACAAGATGCTGTCCATGATTCCAGGGATCTGCTCCTCCTGCTGATGTTCTTCCTGGTCCACCTGAGGCTGGAGCTGAGGTAAGAGGCTGGAGCCACTGACTGCCAGCGCTGGAGCTGCTCACACGGCACAGCGAGGAAAAAGCACCGTTACCTTCAACTCTTCATTTGGCAAGTTTCGCTAGAGCTGCGGTCGGTAAACTCACCCAAATGTCGGTCTAGTCCTGCCGCCTGAAGAAGTCTGCTCTCAATACGGAGCAAAGACTGTCTGAGACTGTGCACTAACGTGGCTAAATTCATGATTTTAACTGTAAACACGTTTCCTCTCCTTACATGTCAAACAGATCGGTCACTGAGGTACTTCCGCTACGTCACTTAAGAGCGACACGTCAACTTCTTCTCTTTTATTACCGGCAGATTAGACTGGTATTGGCGTCTTTTACTGCCACCCTTCGGTGGAAACTGGAAACTACATTTATAGAATAGTATGTGTTTTGTTTTGTTTTTTCGTTTTTTTAGGGCTGAAATGATTACTAAATTAATCGTCAGCTATTTTTTAAAAATTGATTTGAGGGCTCTTTCAAAATTAAATTGAATATTCTCTGGTTTATTTGCGCCAATATAACTAAGAAATAATTAAAAGTGAATCATTTTTGATTTGTGGACAAAACAAGACATTTAGGAACATCTTCATTTTCAGGTTTGAAAAACACTGATCACATTTTTCAGCATTTTCTGACATTTTATGGACCAAACGATTACTCGATCAATCGAGAAAATAAATTATCAATCATCATGTTTATTTTTCCCCTTTCTTTCCCTCATTACTGCCTTTGTTTAGCATAATAATAATTATAAATAGTACAACAATTACAATTATTTAGTGGTCCCATAACTTGACAATGTTACAGCAGCACAAAAAAAGCCGAAGTAGTAAGTAGAAAACAGGCATTATAAACAAAATCACAAGGCTGAACCATAACATAACATAATTGGTGGCCTCGCTCTAGTTTTCCATTATTATAATTATTATTACAAGACAAAGAAGATTAACTGTTGCATAAATTCATAACAAGGGAGAACAAGTCAAATACCCAAGATCAAAACAGTTAATCTTCTTTTTCTTCTTCTAATAAGAAAGTTAATATGATGAATGACTATCCCTCCAAGGCATGAGTACTATATTGAATAGGGTTAGGGTACCATTTATATTGAATAAAAAAACGTATGTTACATTACATTACATTACATATCATTTGGCATACGCTTTTATCCAAACTGACTTACAATAAGTATGCATGTTCCTTTGTGAAAACATTATTGTATTGAAACCAGACACCATATATTATCCTTATGATTGTTATGTGCATAGCCTTCTGTGTGTACACTGAATGTGACCTGCCATCTATTATCCTGTTATCCTGACGTTCTCATATAGGGGGCAGTATACACAATGACGTTGATTTTCAAGTCTCGGGTTACTCAGAGTAGAAGAAGAGGAACAAGATGGCGGAACGAGGCTACAGTTTCTCTCTCACCACATTTAGGTAATATTTCGTAAATTGTAGTGAAATAAATGAATGTACCCGAGCATATAACATGTGGGTGCTCTCATACAATGTACTTTTTCATAATTTCGATTCAAAACAAAATAAATATACGCAATATTTTCAGGAACCATGGAAGTTTTTGTGAGCCGCCGCTATTGATGCACTGTCATTGCCGGGTAGTGCAATGAATCGGCCACCGTCAACTGTTAGCATGGTGGCTAACAGGCTTTAAATTGAAACAACCTCGTGTTGCATATGTTCTGATATCGATAACAAAATCAAGTTAATGTTTCGTGTGGAGCCGATGACTGAACATTGTGAAACAGATGGGCCTTAACATGTTGAAGATAAATACACGCCGAGCTAGCGCCAAGTTAGCTCCCGTGAGTCAGCTTTTGCTTTCAGTTTCGCCTTTGTTGTTTGCAAACGCCAAACCAGTTTTTTCAAATTAAAGCCACTATTGTGTTCATCTAGGCAAATTTGTAATCCATTAACGCTCCGCATGTTCTTCCCGCAGTCCATCTGGGAAATTGGTCCAGATTGAATATGCCCTGGCAGCGGTAGCAGCCGGAGCTCCCTCGGTTGGCATCAAAGGTACATGCACCTCTGGAAATCAGTAGATCATGTTTTGGAATTAAATTGAATCAATATCGTTACAAGACTGTAGCCTTGTCGATATAGAATGTGACATGTTTAAAAATACTTTTCAGGGAGTTAGACGCAAACCACATAGCTTTTACTAGGAGTGTTATCGGATGATGGAAAAGTGTATAAACGAGGGCTGCGAACTTTTTGTTTTATCCACTAACTGAAGATTCAATTCTGGAAAATGTATTTTTATTTTCAGTTTAGCAATGTTTAGCATTACAATGTTTTTTAATGTATGCAAACAGTCATAAGATAGGTTTTTATTCAAATATATGACAACATTTTTACTGATTTCCACATTATTTGGTGGTGCTATAGTCTGAGTCTACACAGAAGGATAACAAGATGCGACTTGATGACATAAATGAAAGGCACCAATAGCTGCTCATATATGGTGATTTGGTATTCCATCAGTTCATCAGTTCATCAGTTCATCACTTGCATTAATTAAGTTGTGATTTTCTCATTAATCCACATTCACACTCCTCTCGCCTAATCAGTCTGCAGTTTCTGCTATTTTTCCACTACAGCAACATGCAGAGTGGGAGGAGCATTTCAGTTGTGTGATTGTTAAACTTAAAGTTTCCATTGCACTCATTCACATCTACTTTTTGCTTCATGAACCTTTCCTCTTCCCTCAAGCATAACAACTTAAATGTGAAATTTCAAGAATGTATCAGATTTTCTGTTTTGTAGTTTTGTGATATTTTCATTGATTTTTCAGCTTCAAATGGAGTTGTCTTGGCAACAGAGAAGAAACAGAAGTCTATCCTGTATGATGAGCAGAGTGTCCATAAAGTGGAGCCCATCACGAAGCACATAGGCATGGTCTACAGTGGCATGGGGCCAGACTACAGGTAGGGGTTTGTGTTCTCTCACAAATCAGTTTTCATGCGTTGTGGTCATTTGAATGGAATGTGTCTTTTGTGCAGAAGATTAACAAACGTCCTTTAGGGCTTTGGCTCAGTTTTTTCATATATCATCTTGCAGAAAACCGAATTAATTGTGTACTCCTTGCAGGGTCTTAGTGCGACGAGCCCGTAAGTTGGCACAACAGTACTTCCTGGTTTACCAAGAGCCAATTCCCACTGGTCAGCTTGTCCAAAGAGTGGCCTCTGTCATGCAGGAGTACACACAGTCTGGGTGTGTATTAATTATTATGCATTTATATGTATATGCTTCTATGTGCACTACATTTGAATATATGTGTATTTAACCAAACATACTGAGAATATTAAGGATGATTATGTCTTGTTTCCTCCACCAGTGGTGTACGTCCATTTGGCGTGTCATTGCTGATAGCTGGGTGGGATGAGGACCAACCTTACCTGTTCCAGTCAGACCCCTCTGTATGTTGTGTTCAAGCACTCATTTTGCATACCATTATTTACTGTTTTCCTTAAACCTCAGATATATCTAATATTTTTTGCTTTCGTTTTTTTGACAAATCTATCCTGAATAATATACTGCTCATTTTTGTCCCGGATAAACTGGTAATTTTACACTCCTGAGATACCACATTGTTGAGTACAGTTGTGTGTGCTATACACAATTATAATATATAATATACAATTTTATTTATATTTATATATATATATAAAAAAAAATAACAAGTCCCCTGTTTTCCAATTAGAATGTGCTTAATAATTACACATTTAATTTGCTGTAGAAAAATAACCAGAATGATTGAGTAAAGCTAATTATGGTGCTGCAACCAAAGATGTCACCAGCCTCCTTAAAGTCCATATGTTGCATTTCATTTTATGTTTCTGCAGTATTTTAATGCAAAGATCATACTCTCTCTCTCAATAATATGCTGGGTGTCAGAGCAATACAATTGTGCTGGTGTAAACATTTTGGTTTTTTTATTCGACAGGGTGCATATTTTGCTTGGAAAGCCACGGCCATGGGAAAGAACTACGTCAATGGAAAAACATTCCTCGAGAAAAGGTACAAGTCCACAAATAATCATGTCGCAGCAAATGTATAGATGTGAGTAATGATATGAGCTGAGGCTGATACATGATACATAGATGAGAGTAGAGAGATGACCCATTTCTTTCCTGATTTAGGTATAACAATGATCTGGAATTGGAAGACGCCATCCACACAGCCATCTTGACACTGAAGGTATATTCTTATTATTATTGTTATACATGGCGCATTGGAGTGTTTCTCCTTTTTATTAACAGTCATCTCTTCTGTCTCTTTGTGTTACAGGAGAGTTTCGAGGGTCAGATGACAGAGGAGAACATTGAGGTGGGGATCTGTAATGAGGCCGGCTTCAAACGACTCTCCCCAGCAGAAGTGAAAGACTACCTGGCTGCCATTGCATAAACATGCCCTGCATGGTGTGGAGCTCTCTGGCCACATTTCAAGACAAAGACGCAGCAGTGAGTGTAGTAGCCAATAGTCACATGCCAGATTTCTGCAGTAAATGCCTAACTTCACTATATTTTAGACACTGGAAGCAATCATTGTCAGACCTCATTACTTGGTGGTGTGTGTGCGCAGCTAATTCAGCCACCATTCCCAAAAGCATTGACCAAACTTGAGTAGCAGTGAGATGCCAGACTCATACCAGTACTTATTAGTATATTATTATACATGTGTAATGTGACTGTTGGCTACTGTGCATATGTAAAGAAATGTGGCCTCTGAGTGAAGTCTCATGTCTTCCATTGAATCCTTCTATTTTCTTTTCTCTTCACATGGTAGCACCAATAACTTCAGTTCATAAATGAAGAACTGTTCCAATATATTCAACATTTAAAATGATCACCATTGATAACATTGACATTAATCTGGTGTGAAAAAAATTAAATGGAAACTAGGCTGTTTGAGGCCATTAGGCAATATCCCCTGCCTCACGCGAGGAAGTATGAAGGATACAATGAAACATGAGATTTTACAGTCAGGGTCTGGTTGTCTGTACAGCAGTTTTACACGGTGTAGCCTTTTTTTTCAGACTAGAACAATTCTAGGGTTTGTATTTTCTCTTCTGTACCCCATTGTATTCAAATAAAAGACGATGGGATAATTTTGACTTTTTTTATTGCTTTGTTATTTAAGTTATTGCTTTGCTTTAAAAATAACAGTTTGCAGCCACTTCACTTCATTTTTGAATGTGTGAACCATGATAATGCTGGTCAGGTCATGTGATACGTCTTCAGTCACATTCCAATTGCTTAATTTCCAGCCAAATGTATATCAAATACCTGGAGCTTTAGTGTAAAGACTGGTTGTTTGATTCAAGTTTCAGACATGGAAGTATCAGATGCTGGTAGGTGGATTTTGGTGTGAATCTCAATTTCATAAACATTCTAAACCAGAGCTTCTCCAAACTTCAAATGTTTATGGCTCAAAGTCTGCAAAGTTTGACCCATGCCAAGATCATCTTGTGCAACATAAGATAACTCAAGTTTTCATTATTTTTTCACTGTTACCTAAATCTTAAATGATTATCTGTTATTGGAATTATATGAACATTTTATGTCTGGATTATCCTGTCCCAAATATTTGGGATTAACAGTATTGCCATAATGGTCATAATCTACTATCTACTAATGTACTAAATTTACACACTGAAATCACTTTACCTTTTATTTAGAGACAAACTGTGGTATTTTATGTAAAACTGAGTGTGTTTTTCTAAGAACATGTCATTGTATCCCTAATCTTTATATTGAAGACTAGAGAATAATTTTGATTACCATGTTTGCCTTTTGTTTGTAAACACAACACACATTTGAATACAAATGTTGTCTAATTAATATTAAACATTTTAACCCCTTTATTTATATTTCTGCCCAAAATATTTAGGAAAATTGGAAAAAATGTTGGCCCAGTCGACCGTCGCTTTAATGATCAATACTGCTTGTTTGTGTTCAAACATCACGAAGGATAGCTTGCCGTCTTGTGTGTGGCGCGCGCGCTATAACAGCCACCGGAACACCTTTTCAAAACAGTCGCGTATTGCTCCGCGTACACTACGTTCATGTGTACGTTTAAATTGATGCAGTTGCTGATGTGGTGATGGAAGAAAAAACGAAACTAAAGTGCTGCATCGTCAATGTGATTAAATTAAAATGATTCGAAATATGACGTGACCTGATTTCAATAACTATTCTGCCAAAGAGATCTATTTTCCCGGCGGCGGCTTCCGGCTTCCTACCTCACAACCTCCGATGACGTTTATGGCGCCAGAAATCAAGGGTTTAGAGAAGATCTATGGTGTGTGTGTGTGTGTCAGCTGGTGGATATTATTCACTGTTAGCCGCGTTATGTGGACGGTGCCGTAAGTGTGATACGTTATATAGCAGAACTGCGGCTGGAATTTTGAGTCAAGATGGTGATGCTACGCAGCAGCGGTGGCGGTGTCCGAGCAGAGCCGGTAACTCCTCCGGAGAGGAGGTCGACGGAGTTGGACACAAGCTCCGAGTTTCTGTCGCTGCTTCCCGCGTCGCAGACAAAGTCCGCCCGGGTGACCCGCTCCTCTCGGACCCTGGACGACAGCTACTTCAGCAGCCCCGAAAACAACACGGCGAATGTGAGGACGTGCACTCATAACACAGCTCATTTGCTAACTGTATCACTATGTGTTATGTTTGGTAGATGCATCGTCTGTGGTGGTAAACTTTGCTGAACTAGTGTAGCTATCGTGCTAAGATAACTAGCTACACTGACAGTTCATTTACAGATAATCCGAATGAGCATCTGTAGTCCTGCTCATGTACGGATGTATGTGTCTTTTGAACATTTGTTGACGTATTTGTGTATTCATTAATTCGTTAATTAATTAATTAATTAATTAATTAATAAATTAACTAATTAATTTATTTATTTATTTATTTATTTATTTATTTATTTATTTATTTATTCATTCATTCATTTATTCATTCGTTCATTCAACTTTGACTTCTGTTACTCGTCACACGTTTTAAAAACATATACAATTACCTTAAAAAAATTTCTGAAACTCATCAATGCAGATTTCAGGGTTGGTGTAATATGTTCTCGCTGGTCTATAAGTCAGTAGAGGAGCTGCTGAGTTCTGCAGTATTTGTAAAAGAGATATGTTCTATAACTACAAAAAAATAATGGGGAATAGGTCTGGCATTTTACTGTGTGTTACTTGTGCATACACTACCCACTATAAGTACATGTTGTGGCACGTGTATATATTGTTTATATAGGAATCATAGGAGTGGGGGGAAAATCGATACAGTGAAATATAGCAATATTTTGCATGGCAATATGTCACTTTTGTACGGAAGAGGATTACGGCCACATATGTTTTTTGGAAACAAAATATAAAAAAAACCAAAGGAAAAAGCCAGGATTGTGACTTTAATCTCCAAAGTCAGGCTGTTTTCCAATTTTTGGATTAGGTCTTTCAAGTATTGATATATATATATTTTTTTTGCATAATTTTGAAGTTACCAATAAACAAACTTTTTGTGTTTTATCATTGAAACAAAAATCAATTGAAGTTTCAGTCCACTAGATGGTGCCAAGTGCTCGCTCTCACTAGAGCTGAGTATCATTATGATACCATGATAATATCGTAGCATGGTGTCTCTGGTGATTCCCTCCCTTAAAATATTAAAAATGTGTGCCCAACATTAAAAGTGATGACCAGTGTCAGTGTTACGGCTGACTGGTAAATGAAGAAGTAGGTCAATGTGCGGTTCACAGACGGACAGACGGTTCATTAGGTCAGCAGCAGCACCCACAGAGCAGATGGTGACTCGTTGGCTACACCAACAACACATTGTTGCATTTGCAGCTATGAGTAGTGCATCTGAAGCTGCCTGGTCAAAGATGACAAAAGACTTTTAACAAAGGACATCTAATTCTCAAAATATAAGTAACATAATAAGAAAGATGAATATTGTTAATGCCCTAAAATAAAAAACCCAATAAAAAATCATCACGTGTAAAGTTGTAGTGTAGTAGTGTACATTTGACCTCACAGTCCTACTGGCTCAGTAAAAAGTGGAAACTAAACAGTCTCTGTGGCACCTTTTTACATGTTTATTTATCATGTAAATCTGTTTATTGCTGCACACTATAATCATACATAATTCAATGTAAATAATTAACTGCTTATCCAACTGTTACAGGGACATGCCAACATGAAGGAGGAACAGGGAAGTGGTCTACATCATACTCCAAAGACCAGAGGACAGAAAACAAGGCCAGAGGTCTGCTTTGTTGACACTGAGCCAAAGACCAGCTCTCCTGTGAATGGAGACAATGCTGAAGGCGGCTGCACCAGGTAATACACAGCCACTTGCCTAGTTTGCTATTATTTATTAGTGTCATTATTTAGCCAAATCTCCTTCACCTACTAGGATTTTGAGAACGCTTATTTTTAATCCTCTCAAGAATAATTTGAGGTAAATTAATGTGATTACTTTGGCCAAAATTTTGCTCAGAGATACATGTTGGCAAAACAACAGTGACACAAGTAATAAATGTTCGATTTAAAACTTCCTCTCTGTCTTTAGGAAATCTACCAGGCTGCAGAGAGAGGGAAAAGCCTGCAGTGGCAAGCAGCATGCAGGTACAGTTCTCTACTGTGTTTGTACTATCACGCCCTTTTCGGAAAAGTAAAGATTAGGGAAAGGACCTTCATGCAAAAACATATTTCAGTATTCACTGGGAAATAGCAAGTGAATATACAAGAGGTCAGGACAGGTGCCTACCTCATTTCCATTTATTTTGTTGAAGGACTTGCACACAGAACTTTTTATGGCTTTAGTACTCTCAGCATGTTACACTGCCCCCATGTGGAAAACAGCAGAAATTAACAGATGTTGAATGGTGTATACTGTATGATTGCTACATTAAAACAATTTAATCTTTTTATAATCATACGTCAATTAATGTCATCATGCCCATCAACAAAATAAATCAAATTTTGCCTTTGTTGGTTCCCAAGATGTTCCAGATGAAGTGGAGGGATCATCCACTCCCAAGAGGAGCCGCTTTAACCTACAGAGCCGAGGAGTGGAGGAAGAGGAGGATCACTCAGTGAGACGTAGCTCCCGAATCACAAGATATAAACTAGACACCCGCAACCAATCAGTGCTCTATGATCGCCTCATTACCAAGTGAGTTCAGCAACATTTGCTCCATTGACATTTGATTCTTACTTCAGTGTTTCTATTGATAATGAAGCTTCACCTCAATATTTCCAACTTTTCAGAAATTATAATGCATGCATGTTGTGATGTTGTTTTTGATGATTTTTAGTTGATGTGAATGTTTTGGGGAGTAAAACAAATTTGCAAAAATAGTTTGGATATTTGTATAAGGGTTAAATATTTTATTTAATACTTAATATCTTTCACAAAAGGGACTGCTGTGAAATGCTAGATGGACAAAATATAGGCACCTTTTTTTTTCATGATAAAATTGATTGTGATTTAACCCAGCACTGCTGAAGCCGTCCTCCAGAAGATGGACGACATGCAGAAGATGAGACGGAGACTGAGGAGCAAAGATAGAGACACCAAAGAAGAGGTATAAATCATGAAACTCTTTAATTTTAAACTGATGAAAATTTTTAAGCAGTGATGTTAAAAGCATGTGACCTTTTCTACGATTGTCTAAGCAGCTTGGTGTTTACACTCGGGACCGAATGAGGAGGTCACTAAGGACAGCTGCAGATGGTAAAGACACTGAGGAGGAGAGCCATGGTGAGATGGATTAAATTGTAAAGTATAAAGTTTGGAATACAAAGCATGCAGGTCTGACCTGATCCAATCTTCCAAATCCACAGCTATAAATAAAAAAAAACAATTCAGACATTTGAGGTATGGTACTCTATTGTTGCGTTCAAACTCACAGGAGGGGACCAGGGCAATCATGATGAAGAGGAGGAGGGAGATGGAGAGGAGGATGAGGAAGAAGATGATGATGATGACGAAGATGAAGATGCCGTTGATGAAGAAGAAGAAAACCAGAGGCGCTATGATTTTAGACAGCGAAAGACCGTCGTTCGCTACCAGGCTCCACAGGACGGTACTGCCACTGTTTCAAACTCTGTCACTTCATTGATTGGAATTTTTTGTGCACAACAGAAAAGCTTGATTGTTTCTCCAGAACTCTGCCAATAATGTTAGCTTCTTCCATATTATAATGAATATAAAACAAAAAAAGCCTAATTTTATGGACAGTTCTTTGACTTGTAATGTAAATGTACTTTTCAAAAGGGATGGACTTGACACTGTTTGATCAGGTGTAATAATGTTATCTTAGAACCCAGAGAGCCCAGGAAGCGCAGCATGTACTTCAAGGACCACTCGTCTCCGACCAGACGCAGGTTCATATTTGGCTCCTCGGCCCCCAGGAGCCCCTACAACCGGAGGAGAACAAGCAGGTTAGCATGACCACTCACTCCTCAGTCACCACATGTTACTATTATTTATTATTGGGGTTTGAGACTAACGTTTTACATAGGTCACTCTTGTATGACATTTTTATTTATGTGCAACAGCAAATAACCAGGAAATTCCGGCTGTCTGTCCACCTGTCTGTTCATCTTAAAGGGAAAAGTCCTTTGACTTTGAACAAAGAAAAGGTAGTAAATCATTACTGAGATGGAACTGAGATGAGAGGAGCTTTGAGAGAGAGGAAGAATGCAGGATTAAGAAAGAAGGATGAGGATGAAAGAGGGAGAATGAAGCAGAACTTTAGGCTGTGTTGAAGAACTTTGAATTGTGGACGGCAGCATTACACCTCTTGGTTTACAGCCTGCTGGAAATTATTAGAAGAAGAAGGAAGGCTTATTCAAAGGCTACAAAGAATAGCTGTTTTTGTCTTTGAGCCGCTTTCGTCCCATCTCACACAGCCAGTTTACTAAGGGCAACCATCTTTTTTTGTGCTGAAATATTCAAAACGTAACTTGTTCATACAATTTAAGCATTACCAATTGTTTGGCTGTTCATTTGTGAGCCACAACAATTGAACAAGATATTTTTGTGAAAGGTCAGTTAATGCCATCTCCAAGCACCCAATATCTCACAATAATGTCTATATAGTTTAATACTGAGACAAATGGGACATGCATTAGTAATAATAGAGCACTATTACATACATTTTCACCTTTCTCACTCTGGTATATCAAAGCCTGTCCTTGATAATAATTGGTTTGACTTATTTATATCTCATATTATCAGATACACACAAAAGAAAGTTTGGTCAGTAGTAAGCACCTACAGTCACAGGTTATTACATGTAAAATACATTCTTGTTTTCCCTCTTTTTTTCTGATTAATCCCAAACTTCAGGACTAGTTCTGAGAGGTAAGATCTTTAATTCGCCAGTGTTTCAGTGCCTTCACATGGGACTAGTTTATACAAATTTTGCAGTATAGATCAAGGTGAGAACATCAGTTGTTGGTGGATTACGTTAAAGTAAGGCAGTGAAGACAGTGAAAATATAGTCTGCTTGGAAGTTTCTCCTAAGTGAAATCTGAATGCTATATAGACAAATATATTAACATACTATTAAATTGCCAAATTGAAATGGCAATGTTTGAAAATGTCTCCCTTTTAAGCATGGTAAACACAAGCACATTTGAAGGCACCATTTATTGCTTAGTTTTGTCTTGGTGGTGTTCTCTGTGGTTCTGTGTAGTTTTGGGACTTGCACGGCAATGTAAATGTCACTTTAAGTGTAGATATTTTGTTTGACATTTGTGTTTCTATTAGACCACATTTTGCCACAGTTTATTTTCTTTTTTTGTTTGTCAGTCCAGAGTTGTGTACTGTGAAGGTGTCATTTGAAATGGCTGGATGAGTCAACCTTTGTGTTGTTGTTGCACATGGTGCATAATCACACATTTCTAATATTTCACTCTAAACTTATTCGTTATCACTTTTGTAGTGTTATGGGTGACTGATTTGGATTTTTACATCAATTCAATTAGTTTTTTAATCTTGTGTGACAAATAGCATAGTAATCTTGTAATACTGTTTTAATTTGCATTATTTCGTCTTGCAGAAGGAGACATGCCATCCACAGTAGCGACTCTACTTCTTCATCCTCAGATGATGAGACTTTCCAGAGACGGAGAAGTAAGAACAGGAGCCGCTCAGTCAACAGGTGAGAGCAGCTGTATTGACATTGACCGTGCTCCTCAGCTCATGTGGGGATCACAGATAAACAAAGCAACTTACTGATTAGTTAATTTCATTATCTTTTATCCAACATTGTAAAGATGAGATAAGATTTTTTTTTGTGTCCTAAAGAGAAAAATCATAAAAACAATCACAAATTACTCAGATTATATTGTCCAATAATAACGTTTTATAATGATATTTACAGATATAATGGGGCCAATGAGTAATGAGTTGTTGGTTTTTCATTTAGATGTCTACCAATGAACCTTGTGAAGGAAGACCTGCTGGGAATCCATAAAGACCGTATGAAGATTGGCGCCAGCCTCGCTGATGTGGACCCCATGCACATAGACGGGACGGTAAGAGAATAGATTGGTGGATTGAAAGATGGAGACAAGGAAGATATTCATTTATCTAATTAAATGGGGGCAATGAAAAACCGTATCACACACAGTATATTGATCCAAATGCAAGATAACACAAATTATGTTTAGGCAGAGGCACACTGAATATACGGATATACCATATTTCACATCTTTAAAACTAAACACTATCACATTTAAATAAAAACACTACTGACTGTAAGATTACTTTTTTTTTGAGAAAACAATATTTACATAGTATTGTTTGTGACCCAGGTGCGCTTTGACAGCATTGGAGGTCTGAGTCGACACATCTCATCCCTGAAGGAAATGGTGGTCTTCCCTCTTCTCTACCCAGAAGTCTTTGAGAGGTTCAAGATACAGCCACCCAGGTAAATGATGTGTGTCTGAACAAATGAAAGTGACATGTTTGCTTGCTTACATACAATATTTGAGAGGTGAGTGGTACAGCATGAGACTGACATACATAAAAAGACTATTGCAGGTTAGAGGGGAGAAATGTAAGTGTTGTATTCATACTTAAATTTACAGATAAGAAAAAAGCTTCAGAAAGCTTCAAGAGTCCACATAAACTACAGTGCACGTAACTTATACAATATGCTTATCCTTCTAATTACTTGTTTACCCAAGTTCATGCCAAGGATTTTATTTACCTGGGTGGACATGGTATAGGAAATACAGATGTATGAAATTGTGACATGTCATAGTTCTCCATTCAGACCCTCACATCAAGTGAAGAAATACTCCACAAAGATGGGAAGAAAGTGGGAGAAACCTCAGCAAGGTTCAGGTTTCATTTGGGTTTGATACCAGTTAAATCTAAATGTTTGCTTTTGTCTTTAGGGGCTGTCTTTTTTATGGTCCCCCGGGCACAGGGAAAACCCTTGTAGCCAGAGCGCTGGCCAACGAGTGTAGTCAGGGTGAAAGAAGGGTATCGTTTTTCATGAGAAAAGGAGCTGATTGCCTCAGTAAGTGGGTTGGAGAATCTGAGCGACAGCTACGCCTGCTTTTTGACCAGGTAAACCACTCTTCTGCATTATACCAAGACCTACCTGGTGCTTTGTAGCATAGATGATAGATTTTGTCTCCTGTGTCACAACCTTAATTGTAGTTTTTTTTTTTTTTTTATTAAAGAAATGGTCAGAAAACATTCAAAGTAAAAGCTGACTAGTATGATGTTTTAATTTGTAGATTTGCATAAACTATGTTAAATATGTGGTCTAAACAGCATAGTGTATATAATAAAGATGATGAAGATTTAATTTTTCTGACCTTTCTCTTTCTAGGCATACCAGATGCGTCCATCCATCATCTTCTTTGATGAGATTGATGGTTTGGCTCCAGTAAGGTCCAGTCGTCAGGACCAGATCCACAGGTCAGCTGTGCTTCTGACTTTACATTATACCACCCATGTGGTGAATAATGTTGTGCACCACCTGAAATAAGTACCAGGGTGTAGTCCATACAAAGAAAATTAACCACTGAAAATCTTGTGGCTAATTTTAAAACAGAAATAGCTTTTGAAGTATTGAATTTTATTATACTAACATGTTACAGTTTAGAAGATCTGATTGTATTTGGAGAAAAGGTTTAAGTTCAAATTTAAATGTTACCATTTGGTGCATTGTTCCACATTTGCAGTCCATTGGCAGGTTGGAACAAGGACAGCACGTGCTACAGTTACAAACAGTACAGAGTCATGCAGCGTACAAAGTTTACACACACAGAGTACACAGGATGTAAAGCACGTCAAGGCATTAGGACATTGTTGGCAATGTAAAACCAAGCATAATCTTAGTCTTTCTCTCTCTGTATAGCTCCATTGTGTCAACCCTCTTGGCTCTAATGGATGGATTAGATAGTAGAGGAGAAATTGTTGTGATAGGAGCCACAAACCGACTGGACTCCATTGACCCAGCTCTGAGACGACCCGGACGCTTTGACAGAGAGTTCCTCTTCGGCCTGCCTGACAGAGAGGTTGACAACTCATACAAAATGCATAATATTAGCTATATTAGATTTTTTAATGTTTCCTCCATTTGCATATTTATAATTAGTGAATAACATAGATGGAGCTGAACTTGAAACTTGTTTTTGTGTGGCAGGCCAGAAAGGACATTCTAAAGATCCACACCAGACAGTGGATTCCACAACCTTCTGACACTTTTCTGGAGGAGTTGTCAAATGAATGTGTTGGTATGTTTGCACAATGGTTCCCAGCTTCCCAAATTTTTATTTTGTGTATTAATGGAAAAGGGAAAGCCAAGATGCTATTTTTCAATTGTAATCACTGGATAGATGTAACTGTGTCCCTCAAAAACAGAATCTAAAATTGAAATTACAAAACTTGGCAACATTACTTGTTGTTAATTGTTTTTGTGAAATAGACAAAATCGGTATTAATAGAAACATAATTTTAAACATGCAACACAGTGAATAAACCCCCTTAATGCCAGGAATTTTTCCACTTAATGACGATCGACTGAGTACAAATGAACCATTTTCTTAAATGTGCTCTGAATAAATTTGTGTGGGATAGTGTTCAAATTCCAGAGCTGCTCTTACAGATTATACAGACTGACTGGATACGCCTTTTCTTGGAAAGTTATTATGTTAATCTCTTGTAGCACCTCTTGCCACCCGATTTTGAAAAAAATTATCTTACTTTATCTCTCCCTCAGAATATGAAATGATCTTATGAAGGGCCAGCACAAAGTCTGGGTGCCAGAACTTCAATTCCGTCCATGAATTTCCATGAGGAAATCTTTTGAACCCTCAGGACTACAGATTAACTTTACCAATAGACTTGGTGGTCATTAACAGAAAGCTTTGTCTTTGCAGGTTATTGTGGAGCAGATATCAAGGCAGTGTGTTCAGAGGCAGCCCTGTGTGCTCTGCGGCGACGTTACCCACAAATCTACTCCTCATCACAGAAACTTGTACTTGATGTCAATTCCATTGTCATCACAAACAAAGACTTTATGTCTGCCATGTCCAAGATGGTGCCCGCTGCTCAGAGGTTACCATTTCCTTTTTTTAATTATGAACATTTATCTGTAAGACTAGGCGTGGTTCTTGCACATGTTTTATTTATTTAATCATGACACAATATTTGTTCTTTGTCCCCCAGAGCTGTAGTGTCACCAGCCAAGGCTCTGATTCCTGCCATCCATCCTTTGCTGAGCGCTACCCTGCAGAACATCCTCCATGTGGTCCACAGAGTGTTCCCACATGCTGAGCAAGGCTTGAAGAGGAAGACGGGACAAGGTACTGTTCAGCTTTCTTTTTATTTTGTTGCTCTGTTTTGCATTCAGTTATTCTGGCTTTTGTTGGTTTTGTTTATTTTCCTGCATGCATTCATTCATTCATTTAGTTGTATAGACTAGTTTCTAGTGTCTGTTAGGAATTACAGAGAACACCCTCATATTCATTTGCCATCTTCTTCTTAGACCTCAGTCTGTCATCAGGAACAACTGGTATAGTTTGTTTTTTTTTGCTTGTGTGTTTGTTTCCAGATGTGGCCTGCGTTCTGTCTGACGATGAGCTGATGTTCAGTGAGGATGATGTTGAAGAAGTCAACGGACAGACCCCTCACTCTCATCTCAAAACACCCGCTGTGAAGGGACTCCTCAACCTCAACAGGCAAGTTATTTTATGTTTAATATTTGTTTTCTTGTTTTAGACTAATGTTTTTTTTTTTTTTTTTTTTTAATAAACAAGAATAGTTTTTCTTCTCTAAGTAGCAACTTGAGTAAATTTGACTCCCTGAAAAGTTGGAAATTACAATAAAAGTCTTCTGCACTACAGCCATCTGTCTCTATCTTCTGTGTAGGAGTGTGCTGAGCCAGCCGACCTCTTACCGCCCCAGACTGCTACTGGAGGGCAGACCAGGTTCAGGTCAGAGCTCTCACCTGGGTCCTGCTGTCCTCCACACTCTGGAGAAATTCACTGTGTACACTCTGGACATGGCCGTTCTGTTTGGCGCCAGTGCAACTGCACCAGAGGAGACCTGTGCTCAGGTAAATATGATATCATGTAGATTTAGACTACTGCATCACTGATCACACAGAACTGATGTCTAAAGTAGATGCTCTTTTTTATTCTAGCAGCCTTGTCAAATTCAGTGTGTTCTTTATAATGAACCTCACTGGCCAAAATGGCTGCAACAGAGACTGTAGTTCATGGGCCCCACCACCTGACATCATGGGCAGTGGGGATAAATATGTACTACACACAAATATTACACTTAACCAAAGTTCAGTCTTTGAAAAATTTCCTGCCATTTGTTGTGTAGATTTTTGTTGAAGCCAAGCGGACCTCTCCAAGTATCCTTTACATCCCTCACATTGGACAGTGGTGGGAAACAGTGAGTCCTGCCTTGCGAGCCACCTTCCTGAGCCTCCTCAGCTCAATCCCTGCCTTTTCTCCGATACTACTACTGGCCACCTGCAACCTGCAATATGACCAACTCAGCATGGAGGTACTAAAACTTGTTGCAGAGCACAAATAATATTTGAATGCATCAGATTTTCTTGGTAGTAGAAGGATGATCTGACTCTCCTAATATAACTTTTTTCACTGGTCTCTCACTTCTCTTGCCTCAGGTTCAGGAATTATTTCGGGTCGAGTATGGGGAGGTTTTTCATGTTCAGGTCCCAACCAGCAGAGAAAGAAGAAACTTCTTTGAGGACCTGATACTTAACCAGGCTGCCAAGGCCCCTGCCTCTAAAAAGAAAGCTGGTGAGAAATACATGAGTTTGGTAACAAAATCTAAATCCAAGTTAGTTTTGTGTTTACTGCGGATGACATCAATTTGGGTGCTTTTTCTAAACTTGAGATTTATATGTGATCAGCAAAAAAGAAAATCATGTAAATATTTTTTTAAAGGACAGTTTCAACAAAAACGTTTTTTGGGCATCCACTGTCACTCAGTGTGTGGGCATTTAAAAAAAAAAAAAAAAAAAAAGTATAAAATTGGAATATTTTAGCATATGAGGTTTTAATGCATCTGCACTATCCATTTCTCTTTTCAGTGCTCCATGCATTGGAGGCACTCCCCGTCGCTCCACCGCCTGCTCCACGTCAGCTGACAGAGGAGGAGATCCAGAAATTGGAGGAGCAGGAGGAAGCCACTTTCAGGGAGCTCCGCCTCTTCCTGCGTGATGTCACCAACCGACTGTCCCAGGATAAACGTTTCAAAGCTTTTACAAAGCCTGTGGATTTAGAGGAGGTAGCTAGTTGATTCTACGCTCTGCTCACTTACAGTGCCATCTTTGAAGCATTACTATCAATGCTAGTAGTAATTTATGTCTGAAGATTTTGCTTTTGGTCATTATAGCTTCTATTTTAATTTGTATTTCTATCATGTCGCGTGTGAGTGTTGACAGCATTGGGGTGCACTGTTGCCTGCCAACTGTTTCTTTTTTGATAGAACCAGTGAGGCACCAAAGTCAGATATTTTACAAATTCTACACAAGTGGCTTTGTATTTAAATGTAAATTTAAAAGAATGGCTTATCTACTGCCCAGTTTAGCTGATACTGTTGCTCACACTGAAAGTCCTTCTACTCTATGAGTACTAATTACTAATACTGTGTGTTTTAGGTTCCAGATTATGCTGAGGTAATTAAAAAGCCTATGGACCTGTCAACAGTTCTGTCAAAGATAGATCTCCACCAGTACAGGACAGTGAAAGGGTTCCTCCAAGATGTGGATCTCGTCTGGCAGAATGCCCTTGAATACAACCCTGACAGGGACCCTTCAGGTAGAGTGAACAATAGATGCACAGACTGTACAGTATATACGAAACTCATGCAGAATATAGAGTGCTAATACTTGCAGTAAATAATAAGAGCTCATTTGTGTCTTATCTACAGTACATTTAATCTTGGATGATGAAAAAAAATTAAGCACATACATGTGTTTTCCCTTCAGATCGTCAGATCCGCCATAGAGCATGTGCACTGAAGGACACTGTCCACGCCATCATCAGGGACGAACTTGATGAAGATTTTGAGAAGATTTGTGAGGAGATCAAAGAATCACGCAGCACAAGAGGTCAATGCTTTATTTTGTGTGTTTGCCTGTGGTCGCTGTGCGTGCATTGGAAACAAACATCTCATGATTAAACTTGTCCCAACCTCTGGGATTTTAACAGTGGCCTTCTTGTGTGAGCCCAGTTCTAAAATAACCACTAAACTGTAGATAATTATAGTTCCCCTTGGACTGACATGACTCCACTACATTTAAAGTCATCTGACAAAGTATCTTACACTGTTAGTCAAGCAATATTTAATTTAATAGGTATTAGTGCTTCTTTCAGCATTTTTTCCTTAAATGTACAGTTTAGATGTTTAAAGCAAGACTCTACACTTGCATCCTTTTAAACAAGACCTCTAGTTTCAGAATGTACAGACAAAAAAAGACTGCTTTCTGTTTCGATTACCTCAGGCTGCTCTGCTGCACGGTTTGCTCCCTCCTTTTACCACGTCCTTCCCAAACAGCCCAAACCTTCTACTGAGGCCAAGAGCACAGACGTGACCCCACAGAGAGATCCCAGTGGCGCTACAGCTACTGTCACTCCAACTACAAATACATCTGCTGTTACAACACCTAAACCCACAGGTAAAAAACACTTTAGGTAACAACAAAGAAAGATGATATATATAAACAAACTACAAATAATAATTCTTCATTATCCTTTGTTCCTCCAGCCCACAAGAAAAAGAGACGGAGGAGCCGCTGGTCCACTGGCATGTATGCAAAGAAGAAGCCTTCGTCCTCTCATGTGACCAGAGATGACTCACAGTTAGGGTCAGATGAGGAGGAAGATGGAGACGATGAGGAGGAGGCTGAGAAGGAAACAGAAAATGACGTCCAGACACAGAATGAAAAAGAACCGGGACAGTCTGAAGATGACAAGGTGATGACTGAGAGAAGGGACGAGGAAGGCAAATCGATCTCAGTAGACACTATCAAAAACAGCCACACTAAGACACAAGAAGATTCTCAGGAGCAAGCAATCGCAGCGGAGAGTAGTGAAATTAAAGAGCAAAAGCTGACGGAAAGTGATGAATGTCCAACTGAACGACAGGCAGATGACAGGAATGAGTTAAAGATGGCACGAGAGACAGAGCTTGTTGACCATGTTGAGACAATGGAGGTGGACGCAACTGAAACCTCAACCACAGATGCTTCTGCAGCGGTCAGAGGAGAGGAAGACACAAACACAGGTTCAGGTACAGGTTCACTTTTTCCTTTGCTAAAGTAAGTCCTCCATTAATGTGTAGCGATGACAGGGTTTAAGGGTGTGTGAGCAGACTGACATGACAGTCGTATAAAAACTTGGTGTACTCATGTTTTGCGTCTTAGAGCCAAGTGTGAGGCGAATTACTCGGGCTCTTAAGAACGCCGTGCTGCAGCAGCAGGTGATCGATGTGGATGAACCTCTGCAGATCCTGGACCAGGAAGTTCCTCCTCTGGTGGTGGACAAAGACAAATTAAAGGTGTGGTATACTCTGGTTCTCTGCAACTTGACTTCTCTTGGAAGACCTTAAAAAAAATGATGACTTAAATCAAGCCTTATCTGTCTGCAGTATTGTTTTGTGTTCACCTACCTTATGATGTTGTTGAGCAAAGAATAACTTATGCATGTCGATCCTCTTTTTCTTGACTTCCCTATTCTTTTCTGAAGGGATTGTTGGAGAGAGTAGTGACCAAGACCAATGGCTTTGAGGTCTATAAGCTCGAGAAGCTCTACGCACTTCTCTGCCAGAGCATTTATAGACACAGACGAGACTACAACAAAACAGCACTAATACAGGTTAGTACTGAATTGTAGATATTTTGACTTGTCGTAGGAAGAAGGCCACAAGTTCAATAAAGTAGCTTAAGAAGAAGGCCCAGCCTGTGAAATTGCTATGAAATAAACCCTAAAATCTACCAGTTTTCCTATAATCTCTTTACTGCAATATCATTTAAAATAGGTGTAGGATAATAATTATGTGTGACCTTTAGAATTGAACATTGTCAGTGTTGAGTGTTAATTTAATGTATATTTCAAATATTTTTTATTTTGCTTTGTGTCTAATATGTTGTGCATTTCTGGTCTTTTTTATGTCTTTAGGATTTGGAGCAGGAAATTGAAGACTTCTGTTAATTTTTCTATGGGACGAATGTGACAGGTTTTTTAATGAATAGATCCGTCATCTTTTTTGAAATGTGTAAATATTTAAACATGGTTCTATTTTCATAGAAACCTACTGGCACCTCTATGTGTGCATTAGCTAAGTATCTATAACCTCTTTTGCTCATATTTAATTAAATGGATTTCCACTACATGTTGTCCTTTTTTGTAAGCTCAGGATACATACCAGAGCTACTGCCACTTTTGAACAGCGGTGTCATTGCTGAAAGTGTGCTTTTAGGAAACCGTGAATCACTTGTTCCACACAGTGTGTTCGTAGCATTTGTATTAGAAAATATCATGTTTACTCTATTCATGGTTTCAGGACATGTGGTCGAATTAAAACACTTCCTAACTCAAGAGTGTACCAAAGTGACTGTGCTTAATCAAAATGTACTCATATTTTAACAGCAGGTATAATTATATCACAGGGCCCATGCCACAATTATAATCTTTATTTTTAGATTAGTTCCACACTAATGAGTGAAAGTAGTTGAATTGTGTATTGTCTGCAGAGAAATGTGATTTCACTTGAAGGATTTTCTGGAAGATCTAACAAAAGATATGGAATTGTTTTATCATTGAGAATAGTAGAATGTTATAATTGATGTAGACAAATAGAATTATCTAACTATTGCTGATTATGCGTATAAGTATGCATGGGGCAAACATTCTGTCAATTATTACCAAAGAAAACTGAAGAAATGTATATGTATTTTAGATTCTTTAACATAAATAGGTGGAACATTCTGTCTGTAATTTACCTTTATGTGGTTCATATCTTTAAGCTTTCTGGATGTGTGTATTTTACGAATGATTTGTGCTATTATTACCAAAAAACATTACTGAAGATACATATTTTCTGTCAAAAATCTATAATTTATTAAGATTAATATAAAACCCAGTGCAATGAGGACAGCATTTTCAAGTCAGTTACAAGAAATGTCCATTCTTGATCATCCCAACAATGTTAACTTTGTGCGAGTACCTTTATCACAGTGCATACTGACAACGTACATTATATTTTTCCATTTCAACACAATACATCTCACCAAACCTCTGATCGCATACTGAAGTGATACAAATCTAACGTGGAAATCTGAATTGCTGACAGGATATGATTTCTGAATCCATCTCAACACATTCAGCGTCATATTCAGCTTAGTAATGTGAACGCAGCCTGTCTGTTGTCCTCATGTAGCTTCTGCTGCTGGGTCATGTAAGGACACGTTGGCAGGACGCCCAGCCTGGAGACTAGTGTGGCTCAGGCATTCTATGTAAACACTACTTTTAGTTTCACTTTTATTTTAAAGCCACTTATTGTTGTAAAACACATCACAATGGCAAACTGCACATGTTTTTGCCGAAGTTTCTCCAAAAAATTGGAGCACCAAGAGTCGCCGAGGAATGACGTCAGGACGCATCACATTGAACGATGACGCCGTTTGATCATTAAAAAAATCTGCCGTTTAAGAATATACGAAAATTAGGTCAAGCTAACTTAAACCAGTCGCCACAATATACAATGAACGTCAGCACCGCGCGCTTGTTGGCGGTGAAACTCGAACAAAGACGCGTCCTGTCGGTGAGAAATAACCTGTTCCGAAGAGGAGTCGACAGATGTCCGGTGATTCCAGCTACTGCAGACCGAAGCTGTAGCCGTTAGACCGGTCCGTCCTCCCTCCCCTCCTCCCTTCTGCCGCGTTCGGGAAACCTGCAGTCCCGAATCACGTTAACGCTACTGTCGGTGGTAGTCCCGTCCGGCCGCGGCGGAGCTGAATGGTTAGCCCGGTGAAGGAAGGAGAGACACCGCCACACACACATACACCAGCAGCAGCACTGAGCAGGAGCCGCTCCGCCCGAGAACCAGGACATTTACTGCTCGCCTCGTCTAGACAGCAACACTATGCACATTTCAGTAGTTCAGTAAGTTTAACCGCCATACGTGATCAATAATAATCACTCGCCCAGCTAACAGTAGCTAGTTGGCTCACACCACAGCGACGCTAGATGCTGTTAATGGTGAATGCATTACATTTAATCATTTAAACAATAATGAATTAGCAACTCCACACCTCCAGATGGTTGTTGTGCATTGTTGAAATGTAAATGATCTCAATATGGCAGCGCAGAACAGTATTGTTATGTATTATTATATTGTTATTATTATCATCGCTAACAGTACAATTTATCTTCTTGTTGTAGCACGTGTCATACAATGAATGAGGTACTTGAACTGTAATTACATGAACCAAAAACACGTGCAGAAACTAATCAGTCATGGTTTCACGAGTCAGTATGTATCTATCTGTAAGGTAGTAATTATTATACAGTAGGTGGAGGTGGGCGATTAGTCAAAATACTGTTTGTATTGTAAGGGGGAAAAATAAAAAGCAATAAAAGCACAATAGGGGTGGACATCGCCAGATAGACCGCAATACGATATTATCACGATATTTAAGTCACAATATGATATTTTCTTAATATTGCATTATATGATTTTGCAAATACTCGGTGGAGATGGAGTAGACTGAAATTTCAATTTATGTTTCATGCTAATCCACAAAGTTAAATGTTTATTTAAAAAATGATATGCTAAATAAAAAGCAATACTTTTCTGTCTCGATATAATGTCGCCACGCAAAATATCAAAATATTCTATACTATTTTTTTCACCGAGGTACATAAACTGTATATCCATATGTTAATGCATTGTGCAAACTCTTTGAGACACACTATTATTTTTTATTATTGTTATGGATGTTTTGCAAAGTATTTCTGTGTTTAACAAGTGTTTGTTTGTTTTCTGTCTGTAAAAAAGTTTAAAACCAGGTTCAAGGTCTTCTTCTGGGGGATTGTAGCGTCTTTAAAATACCATGCTGCCTTTGCACCATCAGCCTACTCTTTTAAGGCGATCAAATAATGGAATAATATCCTTGAATTGTTGTACACTACCCCATGTTTAATCAGTGTGCTATTGTGTGTGTTTTATGTGTCCATGTGTGTGTTTGTGTGTATGCTCTGTATTTTATTGTCTTTTCACCTGCTTGCGAAATACAATAGATATTGTACTCTCTTGCTGATATTAATGTATTTTGTCCACAGTCCCTGATACAGATAAAATGAATACATTAAATTAAGCTAAACTATAGGCTTTCAGAAAACAAAATACTTACAAAATGGAGGGAGCCATATCAAGAAGTATTTTTGACTTGGTCAAACAACAAAATCATGAATAAATTAACTGAAATATGAAAACTAATGGTTCAGAACGAGCTCTTTTAGGTACAGACCACTGATATACACTGATCTACTTCACGTTTAAAAGCAATAAGTTGCTTAACTGTTGTGATTAATCAATGTTTTTAATTCCTTTTGTGACAAATTTTGTGTGTGACATTAATTTTATCCGTTGTGTTTCCCTTCCCCAGAAAAAAAAAGCAGTTGAATGACTCCAGCATGTGAACACAACGACAATGTGAGCATCGTCACTTCTGCTGTAGATCTTTACCCTGAACAGAAGTAAACAGGCTTTGGTTTGACAATGTCAAGCCGCCGGAAATCAACCACACCTTGCATGGTGCTGCCCGCTGATGTAGTGGAGCAGGAAGAGGTGGAGGAGAAAACAGAAAGGACCAAAGAGGAGGAGGTGGAGGAAGAGGAGGGGAAGGTGAAGAAGGGAATACATGAGGGGGCAACTGCAGAGGAGCTAGGCCAGGCTCTAGTGGTTGTTCCCACACCACCAGATACAGGTACCATATAAAATCTATTTACAATTCACTTTACAAGCCTGAATACACAGATGGTAATAACATGGATAATATTTGTCACAATGAATGTTACCTTATTTCTGTTATTATAGATGAGCCCAGTGTCTCTTCTACAGGAGACAGTGAAACACTCGACCCCTCACTGAAGCACAGCACTGCAAAGCCTCCTGATGATCCAAGCAGTGATCAGCCTACCCAGGAGCAACAGTGTGATATGCCCGAGGAAGGAGGAGGAGGAGAACCTGTGTCAGTCACTGCCATTTCTCTCAGCAAGACACCCATCATGAGGATGAAGACCAAATCTGAACCCAAGAGGATTGCTGTGTCCCTGAAAGCGGCAGACGAAGCAGTGGATGGTTCAGGAGGAGGTGGTGAAGGAGAGGTGGGAGGAGAGCAGGAGCCCATCGAAGCTCCCCTTGGGCCGATGACGCCCATGGAGATGCTGCTACATGATTCCATGAAGCTTGGAGGAGGTGGATTGCTAGTCAGTACGCAGTCAGAGCAGCAGAGGAAATCTTCCTTTTTAAATCCGACAGTTCTGCCGACTGGCCTGGCCCAGGTAGAGTTTTGATTGTACAAGATTAACTGAGTAAATGGATTTTAGCAGTATGGGTTTAGAAACTGCAGAGGCCTCTATCACTGTTTCCCTGAATGTATATTTTCAGAATCAACAGCAGCTAAATGTAAAAGCTTTTGGTAAGTGTTGAATTATTAGCTACAGAACATCAGCTCTGCCGCTGGTACATAGAGGCTGTCTTCTTTATAGGTATTTTGGCAGGACATCAGCTCGCCAAACAAGCCATGAGCAGTGTTTTATTTTTGCCACTATACACTATGACATGTCTGGATATTTCTCCATCTCCCTTTGTCTCTTCTCCAGGTGCTCTCAGCCTTTCAGGCCCAGCATAGTACAGCAGCAGCTCAGCCTCAGCTACTGATTCCCCTCAGCAGCATCCCATCTTACAGTGCAACTATGGACACCAACCCTCTGCTGGGCACCACATACAAAAAGTTTCCTTACCCCTCGATGGCTGAGATCAATGGCCTAGCAGCACAGACACAGTTCACAGAGGAGCAGATCAAGGTAGATGAACGTGTTGGATGAGACTTTGACAGAAAAGCTTATCTGACATCACCACCTTTAATACAAAGGACCTGATAAATAAATACCAATTTTCTCCCCAACTTACACAAACCTTGATTTGGCTGAAAGCTGCTGCTGACATAAAGCTGGAACAATAATGTTCAATACCCATAAGAATCTAAACTCCTGTTGAAGCCTTGAGACTGGTAATTTGACCAAAACCATGTTGCCCTGAAACAGGCTGTGTGAAAGGGGATTTTGTTAGGAGACATCTTTCTATTAATTGATGGTGAAACATCTGTTTGTCTGTGCATCTGTTTTATAACGGTGGCCATTCAAACACCGAAAATGCAAAAACCACAAGGTTCAAGGTTGCTTTATTGTCACTTATATGTCTGCACATGAAGATGAAATTTGTCCTTGGGACAGCATACATAACAGCATACAGTAACTAATAATAATAATGTTAGTATTTATAACAGACACAAAAATACAGCACATATTGAATGGGCACTGCATCTGTCTACAAATGCCAACGGGGTCTGGCTGTCTGTGTATTAATTACAGAACTGCTTGTCAAGTTTAAACGTGACTTAGTAAGGGCACCAGTGTGTGCAGTGCCAACTTTGATGTTGTTTGGATATGAAATGTAAGAGAACGGGCACGTGTCGGGTATCTCTAGCGTTTCTTTTAATCTGAAACAGAGTAAAACTGTCCTTTTTGCTTACTTTGCAAATGTTTAAATGTACCTGATCTCCATGCAGGTGTGGTTCTCAGCTCAGCGGCTGAAGCACGGTGTCAGCTGGACGCCTGAGGAGGTGGAAGAGGCCAGAAGGAAGCAGTTTAACGGCACAGTGCACACAGTGCCTCAGACCATCACTGTCATACCTGCTCACCAGCTCTCAGCTGCTGCCAATGGCCTGCAGTCCATTCTCCAGACCTGCCAGATAGTGGGCCAGCCTGGCCTGGTGTTCACACAGGTAGGTAAGGAAAGAGAACATGTCATGTTTACCTCGACTCAGCTTGACCTGCCTTACCTTAAACGTAGGCTACATCCATGTTACTACATCTTAAAATAGAAAGGAGCACTTCAGCTCTGTATGGAAGTTATCCATACAGACACGTTTAAAACGTATAACAATTACCAGATACACTGGGCATGCACATGCTGGTGAAAACAGGAAGTTGACTCTCTCATCTTCAGTGTGCTTAGTTTCAGAAAGTACTGAGCTGAGTTGTGGCACATGAGAACCAATCGAGAAGTGAGTACGGGCAACTGCGTCATTGATTTGTCTCTGCCTGTTCAGACTTAGACACAGCCACGGATTTTTCAACTAAATCGGAGCCAGCAGCATTTTTAAAATTCTCAATTTTGGGGGCTCTTATGTACCCTTTGTTACTGTAATAGTGGTAACTATCTCAATGATGAAAACAGTGCCTTAGGTAGTTTTCTCTATGCTGATATGTTCCCTTTTGTGTTTTTTGATGATGATGATCATGACACAGCAGCCACATATTTTGGGTTCTGCTGAGAAGAACCACTCATAGAGTTAAGAAATGTGTCAGATAATGTTTTGCACACACACACAAGACTGGTATCATGCCACAACACATTGAATATGTATTGAACTGCAGCAGCTTGTTGACTAAGGACTAATGAAATTTACTCATTTGCTGTGTGGAGATAGACATCGTTTTGACTGAGCTGGCTGACCTGATTTGTAGTGGTTTGGACAGGAAATGTAAAAAAGCAGTTGAACGTTCAAATAATAACTTTAGATAACAAATACTGCATACTCTGGCTTAATTTATCATCCTCATATGTGTCATTTCCTTTGTAGGTTGGTCCAGGAGGGAACCTTCCAGTGACCAGTCCAATCACACTGACAGTGGCAGGACTCCCCAGCCAGTCCCAGAGCTCCAGCAGGGGTTCCTGCCAGCCAACCCCAACAAACAGTGAGCTGAAACGGGCTACCACTGTCCAGCCTCCATCTCTTTCTCCACAGGTGGAGGCAAACTTAAAGTTGGCTTTCAGACAAATACTTGTTAATGTCTGTGTTCTCTGTGGCGTCAGTGATTAAGTAACACATGTTTTAGATAATTTTCTCCTTCTCCCTCTCAAAGGAGAACTCTGCCCTCAGCGCTGACACATTTAGTATGAGGCCTAAGAAGTCCAAAGAGCAGCTGGCAGAGCTGAAAGCCAGCTACCTGAAAAACCACTTTGTCACAGATGCCGAAATCGCTCGGCTGATGAAGATCACTAACCTGACAAAGGGAGAGATCAAGAAATGGTTCAGCGACACTCGGTACAACCAGCGCAACTCTAAGAACAGCCATGTCATCATATTCCATGATGGAGGGGGTCGAGGAGGTGGCAGCTGTAGTAGCAGTGCTAGTGCCACCATTGTTATTGACTCAAGCGATGATAACCCCACTTCTCCCCATCCTCCCTGCATTTCCCCCGTGAAGGAAAAGGAGACACGGCCCAAAACATGGAATCCTTTCCCAGACTTCACTCTGCAGAAGTTTAAGGAGAAGACACCGGAGCAGCTGGTGGTGCTGGAGGAGAGTTTTGAGAAAAGCAGCAATCCATCAGATGAAGAAGTGAGCCGCCTGAGGACAGAGACTAAATTGACAAGGAGGGAGATAGATGCCTGGTTCATTGAGAGAAGAAAAATACCATCTGTCAATACTTCCTCCCCGGATTCCTTAGAGGGAGGGAAGTTGGA
The DNA here is from genome assembly GCF_958295425.1 of Solea solea. Lineage (NCBI taxonomy): Eukaryota > Metazoa > Chordata > Actinopteri > Pleuronectiformes > Soleidae > Solea > Solea solea. The sequence continues at coordinate 15,828,644 of NC_081146.1, forward strand.
GACAGATGGAGCAAAAGCAGGAGACAGACAAGGAACAGGAGGAGCAACCTCATCTTCAACCTTAGCCAGCTTGTCTCGTAGAGGTAGTCAAACTCCACCTGGGGGTCGCAGTAAGCAGCTGCCCTCCACAAGCAGCAGCAAGAAAGACATAAAAGATAAAACTAAAAAGTCTCCAGAGCAGCTCCACATTCTGAAAAGTGCCTTTGTGCGTACCCAGTGGCCCTCGCCAGAGGAGTATGACCAGCTGGCAGAAGAGAGCAGCCTTCCTCGGTCTTACATCGTCAGCTGGTTCGGGGACTCTCGGTACTCCTGGAAGAACGGAAACCTGAAATGGTTCTTTCAGTATCAAAGTGGAAACGTAGAAGGGGCCAACATTGGGGGAGGCACTAAAATGGGAAGCAGCAGTGGCCGTAAAAGACGTGGCCGTAACCGCGGTTGGGGCCGTTCCCGAACCAGGAAGCAGCCCAGAAGGTCTGCCACCTCCAGTGCAGATACTGACGGACCTGTCCCTGCAAAGAAATTCAAGACTGGGAGGGAGATCCTGAAGGAGTATTTCCTGAAGCACAGCTTTCTCAATGAGCAAGACCTGGATGAGCTTGTCACTAAGACCAACATGAGCTATGAACAGGTAAAGAAAATATATGATGATGAGATTATCTTCTGACCTGTCAGCCAGTGCAGATCCTCCCAAGAGCTTCTAAAAAATACCTCGATAATGAGATTCATGGGGAGCTGTTGGCAGAAAATCTAATTTAATTAACTATCTTTTCACATTTCAGTGCATCATCACCTTTCATAATCTTGCAAAGAACCACACTGGGTCTTTCTTTCACATTCTTTTACTGCCACATTTCTACATCTACAACTAAAAACTGGCTACAGGGAGGGTTGAGGGTGTTTTTATAAAACTTGAAGGCCTCTATAATTTTTCCTACATGTGTGGAAATGGATGTGTGAAGGGAGGGCTATTCATTTGTTTTCAATCAGCAAACTCACCACTAGATGTCAGTAAATCCTACATGCTCAGGCAGCACCCAACAGAGTATAATATGGTAATAATGTGTAACAGGGAAGTGACAATATGGTAATACCATCTTATGTCTATAATTATCAATTTATAAATAATGATTCACAAACACTAACCCTAACCCTCTAGTTATTATAATAATTCTCATTACCAAGCTATTGCCTGGATATTACTTTGTAAATAACATGTTTTTACTGTAATTTTAACCAAGCTGCGAATTGCATTGTTACATCTTTATTACCATACTATTGCCATGCTATTACTCACTGTATTGTAAAAGTTTAAAATAATTTTACATTTTAATTAAATTAAACAAACACACCAGTAATACCTGACTGTAAATGTGTCCTTGTGTCATTAAATGCTGCTAAAATACCAGACATAGCGACATTTCCGCCGTCATCATGCCATGTTTCTCTGTCCTTGAAAAGGTGCGGGAGTGGTTTGCTGAAGTCCAGCGGCGCTCGGACATGGGGTTAGATCCCTTCAACGAAGCGGCAGCAGGGAGGACGAACATGGATGAAAGAGGGGAGGAGGAGGCGGGGGAGGCGCGGGGAGAGGGATCATCAGCCACAGATGACCAGGTCGGCACTGGGAACGGAGACGAGGACGACGATGAGGAAGACGAGGAGGACGACGCAGATGACACGGATGACAGTGAGGTTTGGGAACCGTCACGTAGTGTCAGGAAATCCTTGTCAGTTTCTGAAGACTAATGATTGGGGAAATCATGGCGACACATTAGAGAATGTATAAAAGAAATACTGGGAGCATCAGTGCTGGAAGACACTTAGCTGAACCAAGTCTTTTTGCCACCGATTTTCTTGGGTACAAATTTACAGCATTAATATAAACTGTTTTTTTCAAACTCTTTTTGAAACATGTCTACATACGACTAACAGATGGACTATAACTTTAGCTCCCTCTGTCAGTATGTGTCTTATTAACTATAGGTGTTAGTGTAGTCATAATAATTGTGGCAAAAGAGTTTTGTTGAAGCTTAAAAAACTGTTACATGATATGTTGTCAAACTTATACCATCAAGTGCAATGTTCAATCTGAGTTTAAGTTATAACTGGAAATTGAATAGTTGCCCAGAACGATGTTAATCCAGGCACATCCAGACACTCTTCTGTAGAAGAAAATGACAAATACTGGCTTTTGTACATTCAAGATTTGGGAGGAACTGACAGTTTCCAATGTCCAGCATGCTCCTTGTTAAATTTCCACTCTGTCATTGCTTAAATTAACCAGAAGTGGATATTTATTTACACATTTATGCTTGAGGAGGAGGAGTTTGCCAGGCCTACATTCAAACTTAAATCCTTAGCATTATAAATGTTTCGATCATGGTTCCAAATTAACTGCACACGTAAGAAAATACGTAAATGTTGTGTGTGTACAGAGGTGCTTGGAAACATGTAACTAAAGATGTCACTGCTGAGCAATCTCTCTAATAAATCTAGCATACATCTATTAGAGGTACTGGTTGATTTGACATGTGACAGTATCTTTTTTTATAGCACCTTAGCAAATTAGGTATCTTTTCCCTCTCCGAGCTAAAGGCTCAAATGCCGGGGGAAAGTAGCCGAATGAATGCCAATGCCTTGATTATTTTAAATAATGCAGGATGTCTGCTCAAGTCTTCCCTTTATAGTGGCTCGTTGTTCATTAATATTCGCACTAAAGATTTTTAACGGAGCACCTACAGATCTGATGGAAAATTCCTCAGTACCTGTTTATTATGCACTGCTTTTAATGTTTTGAAACAACTTTTTCATCTTTTGATAGAAGTCATTCTGTGCTGTTACAAGCCTTTTTAAAGGAGGTTGTGTGGACTCAGATAGTGTGAGGCTTTTGTGCCAAAGCTGCAGTTGGCAACAGAGGACAGCACAGTCTTTGAACTCAATGACGGCCACTGTGAGGCAAACATCTGGGTCCAGTACAATAAAACCAAACCAAATTATGTCACTGCAGCATTGGACAGGACTGAACGGAGGGACGGAATTTGTAAGATGGGGATGCATGTGAACACAGGCAGTGTGAATTTTAAATATGTCAGTCCATATGTTTCCCCTTGATAAGACTGTGATCACCACCAAATCACCAATACTTTGCCTTTAGGTTTGGGTTCATGCCTAAAACATGGCCTGTGAATCATTATCGGTAGCGACCCATACTTTAAGAAGCACTGTTTGCTCGTATTTTAACCAATAATTTGACTCCAATCTGCACTGAAGAGTAAAACGTGAAGCACCTAAACTAGAAAAATGCACTTTGTCCACTTGTATTTATAGCGGATTAAATCCTGATTAGGCACCTTAATCTCTTATTACACCATGAAATGGCTCTGAGAGACCAAATCTGTTTTGTATTACAAAGAACTGAACCAGTATTTTGCCTTTTTAACCTTAGTGTATTTTCAAGAGGAGGAATATAATCAAATCATCCACTTTTTTAATGATATGTTGTTTCATATTTGGACGTTTATGCGGCTCAAAAAAACTAGTTGAACAATCATCTACCACTTTCTTTCGCTAAATTGCACAATTTGAGCCAATTTTTAATCATCTCTCCTTTTGAAAATGCACGCGTTGTATTTGTTGGTATGTTTATAATATTGCTTTTAATAGTGGGAATTGTGTCCCATTTTGTCCCTTTCTGCTTTCACATGCCCCTGTCTGACTAAACCACTTTCATCCAGGCCCCTTTTGTAAAATGGAGAACTAGATTTCATGTGCACTTCCCAAGACCTGTATGTGTCCTGTTGAGACTGGGCTATAGGGACATCTTCAAAAAGACTGAAAACATTCAGAAAACAACGAAAAAAAAAAAAGAAGGTATTCTTGGAAAATTCATTGTCTCTTTTGGAGGGAATTATGACGATGCCTGAAGAAACAGCACAGCATTCCCTCTGTGGTGGGAAGTCGACCAAATAACACTCCTCTCTTCAGCTGTTTTCTTCATGCTTTCCTGCATTGAGAAGACAAGACAGGACAATAGACTGAAAACTGTCTCAACTGCAGTTCTTCACCCACTGGAGTGAGGCTGTGATGATGCTTTGCAGATAAACCTATGTGCCTACATGGCTCGTATACATTTTTTTTTTTCTTTAAACAGAATTTCACCAACTCTGCAAACTAAATAATTTGTGATTGCCATGGAAATCGGAAACTGTTTAAGTGTTTCTCAAGAAAGCCGTGTTCAAACTAAGGTGTGATGCATGACCGAGCTCTGCTTTCTGCTGACGCTATAAAGATGCCTACATACTCTGAAGTTGACATTGGAAGCTTCTGTTGTTAGTCCTTAAATAACCTTGTTGTGATGAATTTTATTGTATTTTCTTACCAGGAACTTGTCACACACTCCGTGTCAGAACCTTTGGCTACGCAAAGTGCATTTTAACGAGTCTCTTTGACATTAGTGGAGTTTAGCTTTATATCTGTAGCAACTAAGAGAGACATTGGAAACTACTTAATTGTAATGTGACAAATGCCTGGCCATGAGAAATAATAGATTCTAAAAGTCAAGGTATACTTTTTGTCTAATACTGCATGCAATAACAAGACGAACAACTGCTCAGTTTGTACATATAGTATTTTGAGTTGGTATACGTGGCACAGTAGAAGCCTAATCTAGAATTACAGTCCAGTTACATTGACCTTTTTTATTTACTCATTGACTCTTGAACAGTTTACTCATTTTTTGTGCAGCCTCTTGGTGCCCATTTCTTCAAATTTGTGCTCCTCTTGTGTTCACATGCTACAAAAATAAAGTGCTCATAATTGGCTTCTTGTAGTTCTCAGGTTAGGCTTATTCCTGTATCCAGGTATTCAGCCCACAATCTTTTACAGTGTGCTCTTCCTTTACTGTTGTCTGTTCTGAAATGTTTATGACTGCAACTGTTCAGACATCAGTGGATTGCTTGTTAACAATAGAACAATAGTAATTCATACAGTATAATACAATAGAGTAGTGTTCTTTGAGGAAACAAAATGTGTTTCAGAGTTCAGCCAGTGTTGCCTGAGTGGCTTTTTTTGATACTTTAGTTGCTATGAATATAGAATCAGAACCCAGTTGAAAAGACATGCACTTTTATTTAAATGCACTGTTAAATATGTGTTTATAAATATAGTGAAGAACACTTTAAGTTGCTACATTGGCTCTGTTATCATTCGGCCTGTGAAGGATTCAAGATTCAAGAGATTGAAGAGAGATTTTAAAAGTCCAGCCTGTCGTCTTATTGGAAATTTAGGACCCAGTAATTTTGGAACTTTGGGTCAAATATCTCTGTCTCTATTGCCCAGTTTTTGACTATTTGGTTCAAGTACTTTTTCTGTCAAGTTACCATAAAAGTTTGGAGCGAGCGCCCATTTAACAATTCAATGTTCCCTATATGACAATACCATAAGAATTTCCATCTTGACAGTTTATAATTTCCTGATATGAGGTGGATTATGAGAGAGTTCTGTCATTTGCAGAGCCACTTTGGTCGTTTCTCTTTGGCATGTTTAGCTGTCTCTTCTCTGAGTTGTGATTCTATATCCGTCATTCATCATATATCCAAGTTACCCTTGTGCAAGCTAATATTGTGATCAGAGTAGTTTATCTGCTGTCCTATTATACTCCTATGTCACATCTGTATCCTTCGCTGTACTCGTGCTTAGCCTTCACTCGTTTGCTGTATTTAGACAAGTAGTTGGTTGAATGTTTCTTATGCAATCAGAGATTCAAATGTGTTCACTATATAGCAGCTAGCTTTTTTGGTAAAATAAAAAAAAAAATTGTAATACACTGTACTTATAAAACAAGGTTTTTATTTCATTGATAGTGGACGTTCCACCGTCTTGCTTTTACTGATCTGATTTTTAATCTGCTGACAGTTTTTAACCTAAGTTGTTGCTTCTCATGGACATGATTTGCTTTTAACTGTTCTAGACTGTTTTTGTATTTTTAATTCTTGCTTCAATACAGCTTACATTTCCAGACGTGTTTTGTGAGTAATGGCAGTGATCTCTCAGCTCCTGTAATAATAAATAACACTTGTTTTTGTGGACACAGATACTGTAGGTAGAGTACAATGATCTTATTATATACTCTGCCTTAATAAAGGGTGTGTGTGTATTAATTTAAAACAACTTGTTTACTGTGCCATTTAAAAAAAAAAAAGAAATTATGTCATCGCTGATTTTAACTGATATTTAGTGCATTAGAAAACATGCTGTGATTTCAGTCCTGTAAAAATCCACCATGACTTGGTACACTTTACACAGTACACTTGATTAAGTAGGGAATCTGTGAATAACACTAACTTTAATGTGGTTGGACGTTTTGCAGGGGAGATGCAAGGAGAGGTTTTTCTTTTTTTCTACAACTTTCATGATAAAACTTGTCAACAAAACAGTTCGACATGGTCTTCATCGGTGTCTTTGAAAGTGACATTTTCATCTTAAGTATTTATACACTCTGCCTGTACATCTGAAATGTGTTCCAAACTGAGAGTATCTGTCATTTACTTTGATCAGACCACAGTTATGTATGTGCGATGGCCTCCGCTGGCTTCCTCTAAAGAGCTACAACAAATTGATTGCAGCCCCTGCAGTCATCAACTTGAAGCAATCAGCTGTGAGGAAAACAACCTGTGCAATGTTCATTTTAAATCCTGGCTGTTACTGGGGCTCTGGCTTGTTTTTTTTCTTTTTCTCGTTTGATTTAAAAAAAGGAAAAAAAAAGGTTTATATTTTATACTTATTTGAGGAATAAAGTCCAATAAATTTTGATCAAAAGATGTGATCAGTTATTTTGCTGGTTTTGTTTTCAGTTACAGTGCATTCACACTGTTTCACAGTCCATGTAACAATATGTATTTGTTAAATGTACTGTATGTGGCACATAACTCAAACACAAAGAGATGTGTCGTGGTGGAAATTGTTGTCAGCATCAAAAAACGAAAACACAAAACCAAATAACTGCCCAAGTTAGTTTTTTGCAAATTTATTTTTTCGTTTTTTGTTTCTCATTTATGAATATGACGGCGGACAGACCGGAAGCGGAAGTAGCATGTAACGACCTCAAAATAAAAGTAGCGTGCTAACTTATCATCATGCATAATAAAGTAAAAAAAAACAAAAAAAAAACTTATTATCATACACTATTATAGGCTACCGTTCTCTTTCTACAGCCATGTATGGTTCACATTTATTTTAGTTAGTGAAACTATAACAGCTGGTTGTTTTGGGAGAACGTGATACATAATTATTATTATTTTAGCTGAGTGTGTGAAGCACATTGTGGAAAACGTTTACCCGAATTACATTCCCTGCCTAAATAAAGAGTATCTATAAAGTCCCCAACAGAGGTCCCCATCACGCACAGTCGAGACAGACACGGCTTCAAATCACAGTAATAGTGTTAATAATCATTGAAAATGAGAACTTGTGAAGTTATGACTTCACTGCTGATGTTTAGCCACAGGGTGGCGCAGTTATTACATGAAGAGTAGACCTGAGCTGCTTATTTCAGCCAAGAGGAGCAGGTTGTTTTAATGGGGAGCAGCGAAACGCAGTGGATTTAAGTTGAGACTTTATTTGGAGTGAAAACACAGCTGAGAGCAGCCCAGTGTGTGTGTGTGTGTGTGTGTGACAGTCCAGCAGGTGGCAGCATTTCCTACAGGTGGTGTTTTTTTTTCTCTGTTTTAGCAAAAATGTTTTGAAATAACACCAATTTCAGCTGCCATTTGATTTGTCCAGCGAGGACATGAACGTTGATTAATTACAGGTGTCGCAGCTCCTGCACAAAGACACACTGATTTAAAAGCCTTTGTGTACTTTCCATGACTTGGTACATTCCTCCTCCTCCTCCTTCCTATTTGGAATGTTCCACTTCCTTTGTCGGAGGCGGAGAAACGGGAGGACGAGGAGCAGCAACAAACGTGGTAACTGTTGCTTAAAAATGACCCACACATTTCTTAGATTCTCTATTGACGCTCTGTTCACACCTGCTGTTCACATGCGACCACAGGTGTTCCGATTACACCTGCTAATGCTAACGTGACGTCACTGCTCCACAGCAAACACACGATCAAATATGACCTTTCCTACTATAGTTTGTCATCAAAAACGTTCAAATATAAATTCTCCACATGTCCTCAAAGAACTGTCCACAACGTCAGAGAATGTCCTCAACAAAAAATGTCAATAGACCATTAACACTGTTCAGAATGACTATCTTGTCTGGCCAGTAGCAAGTTAGCTGCTGCTAATGTGACGTCACTGCTCCACAGCAAACGTGTGTGTTTTCAACGCATCTGTTGTCAAAAAACTGACTTAGTGTCAAATATATAATTATATAGTATGACGTCAACAACTGCCTTCGTACTGTCAAAAGGTGTCCCAGTACAGTATGTCGTAAAACCCCCCCGTATATTATTGAGTAAACTATCCAATTATAAACTGTCAAAAATGTCACTATGCCATTAAAACGGTTAAGAATGATTATCTAGTCTGGCCAGTAGGGGGCAGGTTAAGTATAAAAAAAACTGTTGAGGAGCAGTGGGTTAGTAGAATTTCAAAATAAAAGTGTCCATGTTGATATGGACCAATATATAGTTGACAATAAAAAGGTTTTCATGTATTTTCCTCACATTTCTTCACTCATTTACTGCAGTGACCTCATTTGAACACTTTAAAGTGGACACTGCTTTTTCTCATCATGTCCTCTGACCGAACATCTGCAAACAACTGCAGTTAAAGGCACAGTTCATATGTTTTCAAGCATGGTTGAATGAGGTCATTGTCATCAGAATTTAGGGCAATAAGAAAAAAGAAAAAAAACAAGCCGTGACTTTACAGTGAAGAGTAAAAAGAGGCTTTTGCCAGCGCTGTCAGTAAATCATCATCAGAATCCTCTGTTAAATATTGAGAGTTTACAAATGTTTACAGGATTTTTAAAGTCTTTGTAACTGATCTACAGCTTTGTTTGGACCAGGAGCCAGGAGCCAGGAGCCAGGACCAGGAGGAGCTGGAGGAGGCCGAGGAGCAGCGAGGACAGGTGTGTTGTAACTGCTGCTTAAAGATGATCCGCATATTTCTTAGATGTTCTGTTGACGCTCTGTTCACACCTGCTGTTAACATCCGACCTGAGGGATCCAATCACAGGTGTTCAGATTACACCTGCTAATGCTAACGCTAATGTGACGTCACTGCTCCACATGTAAACACACACACCTTTCATTTAATTTCTCTTCACATACAAATGATGTTGTTTTCTGATTGTTACAGAAAGACAAATAATCCAGGAAATGTTAATGTTATTATTTTCTCCATTAATCGAGTATTTGTAGAAAATGTTTGAAAAATGTTGATCAGTGTTTCTCAAACCCGGAAATGATGATTCTCAAATGTCTTTTTTTTATCCACAAACCAAAAAATATTCAGTTTTAATTATTTCTTTGTTATTATAATAATAATAATAATAGTAAGCCCATATATCAGAGTGCAGTCATTGGTCATATCGGCAGACCTCGCACTTATCCCATAACACTTTTCAAAGCCAATATCTGCCCATAACGATAATATCGTGCATCCCGACACATTTCCATGTCAGGTGTAAACAAACAACAACGTATTGTTTTTTAAAGAATTAAATCAAGCTTTCTGATTTTACAGCTTCTTAAATGGCAACATTTTCTGTTTTCTTTGCTCCATAAAAACAAAGAAATCATTCAAACTCAAATCATTTTTGCTTTGTGGACAAAAACAACACGTTTGACAACATCATCATTTTCAACATTTTAGCACATTTTATGGACCAAACCATCACTCTTTCACCTGTGATTTCATCACCTCACACGGACGTTAACAGCACTTGTCAACAGAGCCTCTGTTTAATGTGTTCACATCATTTTTACATTGTTAACAGGTGAAAACTGTGGACGAGTCAAAGTGGCAAAATTCACTCAATATATACACCATTAAATAAGGACTCAAATGTGTCTCACATTCATTCACATTGGAATTAAATACATACACGTCTTATTAAATGTGTCATTCATTCAAATACTAAATACATTTAATGTAAAAAAAAAACCCATATAGAATTACTTAAATACTATTTAATGAATTATTTCATGATTTACTGCAACACAGGACCATGAAATAATTCATTAAATAGTGAAGAAATTATATATGTTTTTTACGTCAAATGAATTTGGTATTTTAACGAATGAATGTCACATTCAATAATGAGACATTTATGTATTTAATTCCAATGTGAATGAATGAATGTGAGACACATTTGAGTCATTATTTAATGGTGTATTTATTGATTGAATGTTGCCACTTTGACTCGTCCATAGTTTTGACTTGTTATCAATGTAAAAATGATGTGAACACATTAGTCACACAGAAGTCTAATTCCTGTGCTCATCATTTTTAAGCAGCAGTTACTGGACACCTGGACCCAACTGTGTGGTCAACAGTCCAGGGAGTGAACCCCTATCAATTTTTTTTGTCTTTTTATGGCTTTTCTTGGGATTTTTTTTGGCCAAAAATGTGAAATAAAATGGTATAACCCCCTGCTGTCAGCTCTGTTGGAGGCCGGGGGAGCACAGCCCAGCCCCAACCTCCCACCACTACAATCGCAGTGAGAGCGCGCGTAGTTTGGCCCCGGCGCCGGGGCCAGGTATTCGGAGCGTGCTGGATTTGAACCAGCCACAGCCGGACTGGCACAACCTTGCGGTTGCGAACAAGTCCACCACGCCACGAACCCTTTTGATAATTGGGAGAAGCTCTTGGTGGTTTTCAGTCTTCACTTTGGCTGTGGAACCTTAAACCTTCAAGTATAAAGGAATTGAACCGTCAACGTTAGGACTGAAAGGCAGGTCTCTAACTAGCTGAGCTAACTGTCCACACTCTGGCTCAGGTTTTCTTGGTGGTTTTCAGTCTTCACTTTGGCTGTGGTACCTTAAACCTTCAAGTATAAAGGAATTGAACCGTCAACGTTAGGACTGAAAGGCAGGTCTCTAACTAGCTGAGCTAACTGTCCACACTCTGGCTCAGGTTTTCTTGGTGGTTTTCAGTCTTCACTTTGGCTGTGGTCCCTTAAATCTTCAAGTATAAAGGAATTGAACTGTCAACGTCAGGACTGAAAGGCCGGTCTCTAACCAGCTGAGCTAACTGTCCACACTCTGGTCTGGTTTTCTTGGTGGTTTTCAGTCTTCACTTTGGCTGTGGAACCTTAAACCTTCAAGTATAAAGGAATTGAACCGTCAACGTCAGGACTGAAAGGCAGCTCTCTAACCAGCTGAGCTAACTGTCCCACACTCTTCCTCAGGTTTTCTCAGACCAATTCACTCTCTGTGTTGAATATTGTGCTTAAAAAGTCGCTTCATCCAAGATTGGAACCCCTGACCTCAGGAACTCTAGTCTTTGACTAAACCACGTGAGCTATTTCCCCTCTCGTAGAATCTCTTAAATGTAGGACGTCTTTCAATAACAGGTGACCCAAAAACGCCAAAAAACATCACACTGATGAAGTATTTAAGAATGTCTGTGCTGGATGCTGCGCTACACGGCTGGTGTAGTGGTTAGTGCTCTTGCCTTTGCAACAAGAAGACCTGGGTTCGAGACCCAGTTGGAACAAGGATCTTTCTCTGTGGAGTTTTTCACACTGTCCCCGTGTTTCTCCTGGTTCTCTGGCTTCCTCCCGAAGTCCATCAATCATCCACCGCTTTGTCCTCCACCGCTTTGTCCTCCACCTGAAGGACGCAGGAGGTGCTGTGCCAAGCTCAGCTGTCATAGTGTAATAGGTGGGTACACCCTGTACTGTTCACCAGTCCATTCAAAACATGCAATAGGGGCGTTAGTACACTTCCACACTGTTCTACTTAAAGATTCACTTCATGTAAGATTCGAACCCCTGACCATAGGAACTTCAGTCCTTCACTTAACCACATGAGCTATATGTCCTTGTATGCCTTTCTGCACAATTTGGAAGTCTTTCAATAATAGAACCCACGACTTCAAAAAGAACGTCAGACTGATGAAATATTTAAGAACGTCTGTCCCGGGACATGGGCAACATGGTTGGTGTAGTGGTTAGTGCTCTTGCCTTTGCAGCGGGAGGACCAGGGTTCGAGACCTAGTTGGAGCCAGGATCCGTCTGCATGGAGTTTTCATGTTCTCCCCTGCGTGTGCGTGGCTTTTCTCCTGGTTCTCTGGCTTCAACCTGCAGTCCAAGAACATGCAATATGGGGATTAGGTTAATTGGTCACTCTAAATTGACCAACTGACCTGGTCAATCAGACTGAGGTCTGTGAAGTAATGGGTAATCTACTACTGAAAGACTTCTAAAGGTGTGAGAGTTAATGTGTTGAATGGTGGTTTGTCTCTAAAACTCCATGTACAAAGATTCTTGTTCTAAGCGGGGCTTGAACCCTGGTCCTCCCGCTGCAAAGGCAAGAGCACTAACCACTACACCAACCATGTTGCCCATGTCCCGGGACAGACGTTCTTAAATATTTCATCAGTCTGACGTTCTTTTTGAAGTCGTGGGTTCTATTATTGAAAGACTTCCAAATTGTGCAGAAAGGCATACAAGGACATATAGCTCATGTGGTTAAGTGAAGGACTGAAGTTCCTATGGTCAGGGGTTCGAATCTTACATGAAGTGAATCTTTAAGTAGAACAGTGTGGAAGTGTACTAACGCCCCTATTGCATGTTTTGAATGGACTGGTGAACAGTACAGGGTGTACCCACCTATTACACTATGACAGCTGAGCTTGGCACAGCACCTCCTGCGTCCTTCAGGTGGAGGACAAAGCGGTGGAGGACAAAGCGGTGGATGATTGATGGACTTCGGGAGGAAGCCAGAGAACCAGGAGAAACACGGGGACAGTGTGAAAAACTCCACAGAGAAAGATCCTTGTTCCAACTGGGTCTCGAACCCAGGTCTTCTTGTTGCAAAGGCAAGAGCACTAACCACTACACCAGCCGTGTAGCGCAGCATCCAGCACAGACATTCTTAAATACTTCATCAGTGTGATGTTTTTTGGCGTTTTTGGGTCACCTGTTATTGAAAGACGTCCTACATTTAAGAGATTCTACGAGAGGGGAAATAGCTCACGTGGTTTAGTCAAAGACTAGAGTTCCTGAGGTCAGGGGTTCCAATCTTGGATGAAGCGACTTTTTAAGCACAATATTCAACACAGAGAGTGAATTGGTCTGAGAAAACCTGAGGAAGAGTGTGGGACAGTTAGCTCAGCTGGTTAGAGAGCTGCCTTTCAGTCCTGACGTTGACGGTTCAATTCCTTTATACTTGAAGGTTTAAGGTTCCACAGCCAAAGTGAAGACTGAAAACCACCAAGAAAACCAGACCAGAGTGTGGACAGTTAGCTCAGCTGGTTAGAGACCGGCCTTTCAGTCCTGACGTTGACAGTTCAATTCCTTTATACTTGAAGATTTAAGGGACCACAGCCAAAGTGAAGACTGAAAACCACCAAGAAAACCTGAGCCAGAGTGTGGACAGTTAGCTCAGCTAGTTAGAGACCTGCCTTTCAGTCCTAACGTTGACGGTTCAATTCCTTTATACTTGAAGGTTTAAGGTACCACAGCCAAAGTGAAGACTGAAAACCACCAAGAAAACCTGAGCCAGAGTGTGGACAGTTAGCTCAGCTAGTTAGAGACCTGCCTTTCAGTCCTAACGTTGACGGTTCAATTCCTTTATACTTGAAGGTTTAAGGTTCCACAGCCAAAGTGAAGACTGAAAACCACCAAGAGCTTCTCCCAATTATCAAAAGGGTTCGTGGCGTGGTGGACTTGTTCGCAACCGCAAGGTTGTGCCAGTCCGGCTGTGGCTGGTTCAAATCCAGCACGCTCCGAATACCTGGCCCCGGCGCCGGGGCCAAACTACGCGCGCTCTCACTGCGATTGTAGTGGTGGGAGGTTGGGGCTGGGCTGTGCTCCCCCGGCCTCCAACAGAGCTGACAGCAGGGGGTTATACCATTTTATTTCACATTTTTGGCCAAAAAAAATCCCAAGAAAAGCCATAAAAAGACAAAAAAAATTGATAGGGGTTCACTCCCTGGACTGTTGACCACACAGTTGGGTCCAGGTGTCCAGTAACTGCTGCTTAAAAATGATGAGCACAGGAATTAGACTTCTGTGTGACTAATGTGTTCACATCATTTTTACATTGATAACAAGTCAAAACTATGGACGAGTCAAAGTGGCAACATTCAATCAATAAATACACCATTAAATAATGACTCAAATGTGTCTCACATTCATTCATTCACATTGGAATTAAATACATAAATGTCTCATTATTGAATGTGACATTCATTCGTTAAAATACCAAATTCATTTGACGTAAAAAACATATATAATTTCTTCACTATTTAATGAATTATTTCATGGTCCTGTGTTGCAGTAAATCATGAAATAATTCATTAAATAGTATTTAAGTAATTCTATATGGGTTTTTTTTTTACATTAAATGTATTTAGTATTTGAATGAATGACACATTTAATAAGACGTGTATGTATTTAATTCCAATGTGAATGAATGTGAGACACATTTGAGTCCTTATTTAATGGTGTATATATTGAGTGAATTTTGCCACTTTGACTCGTCCACAGTTTTCACCTGTTAACAATGTAAAAATGATGTGAACACATTAAACAGAGGCTCTGTTGACAAGTGCTGTTAACGTCCGTGTGAGGTGATGAAATCACAGGTGAAAGAGTGATGGTTTGGTCCATAAAATGTGCTAAAATGTTGAAAATGATGATGTTGTCAAACGTGTTGTTTTTGTCCACAAAGCAAAAATGATTTGAGTTTGAATGATTTCTTTGTTTTTATGGAGCAAAGAAAACAGAAAATGTTGCCATTTAAGAAGCTGTAAAATCAGAAAGCTTGATTTAATTCTTTAAAAAACAATACGTTGTTGTTTGTTTACACCTGACATGGAAATGTGTCGGGATGCACGATATTATCGTTATGGGCAGATATTGGCTTTGAAAAGTGTTATGGGATAAGTGCGAGGTCTGCCGATATGACCAATGACTGCACTCTGATATATGGGCTTACTATTATTATTATTATTATAATAACAAAGAAATAATTAAAACTGAATATTTTTTGGTTTGTGGATAAAAAAAAGACATTTGAGAATCATCATTTCCGGGTTTGAGAAACACTGATCAACATTTTTCAAACATTTTCTGGCCCAAACAAATACTCGATTAATGGAGAAAATAATAACATTAACATTTCCTGGATTATTTGTCTTTCTGTAACAATCAGAAAACAACATCATTTGTATGTGAAGAGAAATTAAATGAAAGGTGTGTGTGTTTACATGTGGAGCAGTGACGTCACATTAGCGTTAGCATTAGCAGGTGTAATCTGAACACCTGTGATTGGATCCCTCAGGTCGGATGTTAACAGCAGGTGTGAACAGAGCGTCAACAGAACATCTAAGAAATATGCGGATCATCTTTAAGCAGCAGTTACAACACACCTGTCCTCGCTGCTCCTCGGCCTCCTCCAGCTCCTCCTGGTCCTGGCTCCTGGCTCCTGGTCCAAACAAAGCTGTAGATCAGTTACAAAGACTTTAAAAATCCTGTAAACATTTGTAAACTCTCAATATTTAACAGAGGATTCTGATGATGATTTACTGACAGCGCTGCCAAAAGCCTCTTTTTACTCTTCACTGTAAAGTCACGGCTTGTTTTTTTTCTTTTTTCTTATTGCCCTAAATTCTGATGACAATGACCTCATTCAACCATGCTTGAAAACATATGAACTGTGCCTTTAACTGCAGTTGTTTGCAGATGTTCGGTCAGAGGACATGATGAGAAAAAGCAGTGTCCACTTTAAAGTGTTCAAATGAGGTCACTGCAGTAAATGAGTGAAGAAATGTGAGGAAAATACATGAAAACCTTTTTATTGTCAACTATATATTGGTCCATATCAACATGGACACTTTTATTTTGAAATTCTACTAACCCACTGCTCCTCAACAGTTTTTTTTATACTTAACCTGCCCCCTACTGGCCAGACTAGATAATCATTCTTAACCGTTTTAATGGCATAGTGACATTTTTGACAGTTTATAATTGGATAGTTTACTCAATAATATACGGGGGGGTTTTACGACATACTGTACTGGGACACCTTTTGACAGTACGAAGGCAGTTGTTGACGTCATACTATATAATTATATATTTGACACTAATTAAGTTTTTTGACAACAGATGCGTTGAAAACACACACGTTTGCTGTGGAGCAGTGACGTCACATTAGCAGCAGCTAACTTGCTACTGGCCAGACAAGATAGTCATTCTGAACAGTGTTAATGGTCTATTGACATTTTTTGTTGAGGACATTCTCTGACGTTGTGGACAGTTCTTTGAGGACATGTGGAGAATTTATATTTGAAAGTTTTTGATGACAAACTATAGTAGGAAAGGTCATATTTGATCGTGTGTTTGCTGTGGAGCAGTGACGTCACGTTAGCATTAGCAGGTGTAATCGGAACACCTGTGGTCGGATGTGAACAGCAGGTGTGAACAGAGCGTCAATAGAGAATCTAAGAAATGTGTGGGTCATTTTTAAGCAACAGTTACCACGTTTGTTGCTGGTCCTCGTCCTCCCGTTTCTCCGCCTCCGACAAAGGAAGTGGAACATTCCAAATAGGAAGGAGGAGGAGGAATGTACCAAGTCATGGAAAGTACACAAAGGCTTTTAAATCAGTGTGTCTTTGTGCAGGAGCTGCGACACCTGTAATTAATCAACGTTCATGTCCTCGCTGGACAAATCAAATGGCAGCTGAAATTGGTGTTATTTCAAAACATTTTTGCTAAAACAGAGAAAAAAAAACACCACCTGTAGGAAATGCTGCCAACTGCTGGACTGTCACACACACACACACACACACACTGGGCTGCTCTCAGCTGTGTTTTCACTCCAAATAAAGTCTCAACTTAAATTCACTGCGTTTCGCTGCTCCCCATTAAAACAACCTGCTCCTCTTGGCTGAAATAAGCAGCTCAGGTCTACTCTTCATGTAATAACTGCGCCACCCTGTGGCTAAACATCAGCAGTGAAGTCATAACTTCACAAGTTCTCATTTTCAATGATTATTAACACTATTACTGTGATTTGAAGCCGTGTCTGTCTCGACTGTGCGTGATGGGGACCTCTGTTGGGGACTTTATAGATACTCTTTATTTAGGCAGGGAATGTAATTCGGGTAAACGTTTTCCACAATGTGCTTCACACACTCAGCTAAAATAATAATAATTATGTATCACGTTCTCCCAAAACAACCAGCTGTTATAGTTTCACTAACTAAAATAAATGTGAACCATACATGGCTGTAGAAAGAGAACGGTAGCCTATAATAGTGTATGATAATAAGTTTTTTTTTTGTTTTTTTTTACTTTATTATGCATGATGATAAGTTAGCACGCTACTTTTATTTTGAGGTCGTTACATGCTACTTCCGCTTCCGGTCTGTCCGCCGTCATATTCATAAATGAGAAACAAAAAACGAAAAAATAAATTTGCAAAAAAACTAATTTGGGCAGTTATTTGGTTTTGGGTTTTTCGTTTTTATCGTTTTTTGATGCTGAGAGCAAAACCCGTTTTTCCGTATTTGGTTCAATACAAAAAAGGAAAAGGGGGCGCTGTTTCCGTATTTTCGTTTTGTCAGAAATGCGGATTATACTTTGGAACCCTGACCCAAGAAACACTGTTAACATTTCCTAGTTTAATGTAGTTTAAATTCAAGCTTATATATTTATAACTGTGTAGATATCAGATTGCCACTGCAGCCCGTCGGAACCGTTCTGCCCGGAACCACAGTCCGCAAACGTTGTGTTAGCCGTGTACATTCACCAGTAGAGACAATCACGAGGGCGTGTAAACAATTCATTAATTTACCATTAAAGTTAGTGTATTAGTTGTATTTGTCTCTATCATATGGAGATATTCGGAAGCGCGTTTGACGACTCTGTGTTTCTGGAGGCGAAGGAACGAGTTTGTGAGTCTCTGTCTTCATACGACGCCAAACTGTGCGAACCACAGGTGAGTCCGGCTAATGTTAGCATAGCCACAGTTATCCGTCTACATACATAATTCAGTTGTAGCAAATATTCCGACTAAGGAAGTCAACGCAATGTGACGTTTGTGTTTTAGTTAATATTTTGGTTAGTGAGTATTTTAAATAAACAACTTAAAGTGGAGCCTCCGGATAGGATTTGAATGATTTTATCCAATTACGATTATATTGACTGAAATTGCAAAATGGCAGGGAATGGTCATTTTTACATTTTAATTTGAATAACATATTTAGAGTTATTTCTGTGATATTTGTGCAGATCTGAGAAACAGTGGTGTTTTTTTTTTCCTCTGTCTGGAGGATATGCGTATGTCAGGACAACGGTTAATCTAAAACGGTAACCTAACCCACATTTGCGATTTTGATCATACAGTGCATCCGGAAAGTATTCAGAGGGCTTCACTTTATCCACATTTTGTTATTTTACAGCCTTATTCCAAAATGTATTAAATTATTTTTTTCTCAATTCTACACACAACACCCCATAATGACAACGTGAAAAAAGTTTTGACATTTTTGCAAATTTATTAAAAATAAAAAAAAACTGAAATCACATGTACATAAGTATTCACAGCCTTTGCTCAATACTTTGTTGATGCACCTTTGGCAGCAATTACAGCCTCAAGTCATTTTGAATATGATACCACAAGCTTGGCACACCTATCTTAGGGCAGTTTTGCCCATTCCTCTTTGCAGCATCTGTCAAGCTCCATCAGGTTGGATGGGAAGCGTCAGTGCACAGCCATTTTCAGATCTCTCCAGAGATGTGCAAATCGGATTCATCCGTTGCCCCAGTCTGAGGTCAAGAGCGTGCTGGAGCAGGTTTTCATCCAGATGATGCTGCCACCACCATGCTTCACTGTAGGGATGGTATTGGCGTGGTGATGAGTGGTGCCCGTTTCCTCCAAATGTGACACCTGGAAATCACACCAAAGAGTTCAATCTCTGTCCATCAGACCAGAGAATTTGTTTCTCATAGTCTGAGAATACAGGCCTGATTGGTGGATTGCTGCAGAGATGGTTGTCCTTCTGGAAGGTTCTCCTCTCTCCACAGAGGAGCTCTGACAGGGTGACCATCGGGTTCTTGGTCAACTCCCTGACTAAGGCCCTTCTCCCCCGATCGCTCAGTTTAGATGGCCGTCCTGCTCTAGAAAGAGTCCTGGTGGTTCCAAACTTCTTCCACTTACAGATGATGGAGGCCACTGTGCTCATTGGGACCTTCATAGCACCAGAAATGTTTCTGTAATCTCCCCCAGAGACAATCCTGTCTCAGCAGTCTACAGACAATTCCTTTGACTTCATGCTTGGTTTGTGCTCTGACAGGCACTGTCAACTGTGGGACCTTATACAGACAGGTGTGTGCCTTTCCAAATCATGTCCAATCAACTGAATTTACCACAGGTGGACTCCAATGAAGCTGCAGAAACATCTCAAGGATGATCAGTGGAAACAGAATGCACCTGAGCTCAATTTTGAGCTTCATGGCAAAGGCTGTGAATACTTATGTACATGTGATTTCTCCGTTCTTTTTAATTTTTAATAAATTTGCAAAAATGTAAAAAAAAACAAAAAACGTTTTTCACATTGTCTTTATGGAGTGTTGTGTGTAGAATTTTGAGGAAAAAAATGAATTTAATCTATTTTGGAATAAGGCTGTAACATAACAAAATGTGGAAAAAGTGAAGCACTGTGAATACTTTCCAGATGCTCTGTGTATTGACGAACTGTTAAGACCTACTACATGATTGCTAACTTTTATTAACTTGTAATATGTTGTATATCATTAAGTGACATGTTCTGAAAAATGGAAAAGACATTGCTCAAGTATTATTAAGACTTGATTAATCGATTTGTTGTTGAAATGATGATGTTCTCAAATGTAATTTTTACAGTTTGAATTGTTCCTTTGTTATGTGGAACAAAGATGACCAAAATTGTTGACTATAAAGAGTTCAAGTATTATTTTTTCCTTTTGTTTCCCCTCCACAGTGGTTTTGTGACAGTGCTGCGCTCAATACAGATGATTCCCTGGAGAAGCAGAAAGTTTATAAATTCAGAGGTGACCTTGCTGTGAGACAGGGAAACTATCAGGTAACTAAACACTCATTCAACCATCTCTAAATTCAGATCATGTGAATCTCCAGTATTTTAGACAAAGTATGTATATTTAGTCATATGAAGAGGATGATGTTTTGTCACAGGGACATTTTGGCATGTAGACTAGTGCAGCTGGGAAGCAAACCTCAACCTTTCAGTTGAAAGAGGATTCACTCTACTAGTGATCCACCGTTCACCCTGATTTTCATTATGTCACTGAAGAAATTGAGTTATGCATTTGTTAATAATCAAATAGTATCTTAATTTTTCAGTGATTAATTGTGTCAATGGAAACTGCTCAAGACTTGAGCTTAGTAATCTTGACTGAGCTTGTTATTGCTGCCACTTGTTAACTTGTCACTTTAATGTACAATGTTTCTGTTGTTGTGGATTTTTTTGGGGATAGGAAGCCTTGGAAGCATACAGCTGCTGCCTGGAGTGGGTCCCTGACAACAACCTCACCATCAGAAGAGATGTACTGGAGGGAATGGCCCGATGCTGCACCAAACTGGGACAGAGAGACCAGGCGCTGGACTTTGTTGAATCACTTGTGAGTTGTTTTTGTTTTTGTTTATGGGTTTCTATGTAGAACTGTGTCACACACAGGTCAACAAGTCATACTACCCATACGATAAAGCTGAACCATTTGGAGAAACTATTTAATTCCTTTTTGCAAGGTTCAATTAAATTTTCACTCTGAAAGTTTTGGAAAGCAATGAAGTAGGAACTCTACACTGTAGAACTGTACCTTCTCTACAGTCTCACGCAGAAGAAAATCTAAAGATATGAATTATTTCCACCATTTATATACAGTATTGATTGTTTTGCATAGAACACAGAACAATCAACAGTGGAACACATAAATTGAAGCCTTTGACATATGCTAATTGCAGTGTTTTGATTTTGAAAAAATATTCATTAAGTCATATCGCCTGGTTTAAAAAAAAAATATATATATCACGTTTGGACTTCATATGAATATTTTTGTTTGTTCTTATTGTGAAGTAACTTTAGTATTAGCACAACTTAAGAGTTGGTTTGTTTCTAATCTGCTGTATTTTAAAAAACAATGTCTCATCATTCCACACACTGTTTTGTATGAAGTGAATAATAGAATGGTGAGGCTAGGCTGTTCATTAAACAATGCATTATGTGTTAAGTAGAGGAAGTAAGTAGTGGCTACACAGATGTTTTACATTTGTTTTATCCTTCCAGACAGCTAGTTTGTTTTCTTCTGTATTTTATTCACCACCTGCTATGTGCAAGTCCAACATTTCCCCATCAGTCTTTTTAGTTGACCGTGTAGATTTTAATTCATGTTTCTCGTTGATACTTTTGTATCCTAGAAAGCTCCAGTATTGGCAATCAGCTGTCAAACAGCTGTAACACTTTAATACACAAATATACAACATAGTGTATTTATACCTTTGATAGATTTAAATGTGATAATTTTGTCTTTGATGGGAACCAAACTATAGGAGCGAAGTGTGTTCCAGAGTAAAAAAAAAATAATAAAAAAAAAAAATAAATACCAGACAAACCGTAGTGGTAATTAATACATCATCTCTCTCCAGAGCAAGGAAACCTCCAACACCAGTCACCTGACCAGCCTCCTCCTGCTCAAGGTCAGCATTATTCACAATGTACACATTGTTCATTCATTATAATTCTATGAAAGGGCAATCAACATAAAAACTTAAATTTAAGGTCAGCATCCACCAGCATTTTGGAGCCGTCCGATCACAGATGTGGTCTCTCCAGCAGCTGTGCAGTCTGCTTCCTTTCAACCCCTGGCACTGGTTCAGCCTGGGCCATATGTGTTTACGGCTGCTGGAGAACACAACAACCACCAGCACCACAGGTAGGGTGGGCTTTGTTTTCTCAATCGATCAATCATGTCTGTTAGGGTAATCTCGTTATGGTGAATAATTGTGATTTGCTGTTTCTCCCTTCATCAGAAGAGCAGAATGATGGAAAGACTGAGGAGCAACAGGAGGAGACAGCAGAGCTGCAGGAGGACAGACTCCGACTCAAAGCTTGCGCTAGTTTCATCAGGACGAGGTACATATTGTTACAGAGGCCACTGTGTCACACTAGGCCTGGGCAATAATGAATAATACTAATTCATACTGTGATACATTTTTTAATATATGTCGATATGTTATTGCACTGATATATATTGGTTTTTTTTACACAAACAATCAAATATCAATCATTTTCCAGAACTAGAATCATTGTCATGGAGTTATAACAAGGTCAAGCTGAGGTCAAATGTTAACAAATACTGGGTGTTGCACTGGCAGCACAGCATGGACACACTTTTGAAAGGATATACATGTCTGCCTCCTTAGAAAGTCAACAAAATATTTAACTTGTCAATCTCAATTAAATCCTTGTTTCTCCGTCACCCTCAGAGTCCTGCTGAGAATCCTTCAGCAGCAGCAGTTCTCCTTTGTGTTGCAGCGCAGTGAAAACGCTCTACAGACAATAGATGTGGCGCTACAGCGGCTAAATCCAAAAGAGTCAACACTTCAGACTCTCACTGAGGTCAGCACTCACTTCTGATTATGGGTTTTACACTTGCATTGTCATGTTTGACGTCATTCTTGGTGAGGAGATAAGGTTGGGCAGTGGATATTTTCCACACGGTTAAGTCTCCTTGTCTTTTGTGGACCAGGTGATGTCCGAAGACCTGACCGCAGAGAAGATGAGGGAGGACTTCCAGGATGGGGAGAGTCTGTCCACTGTGTGTGTGCAGAGCTTCAGAGAACGCTGGTGGAGTAAGATCTTACTGACCGGCACGTTAGAGGCTGATGGAGCTCAGAAAAAGACGGACACAACAATGTCCTCCTGATACTGAAGGTGTCACACAGGAGGTTGAAGAAAATCCCAGCTACTATATGGATCCAATCTTAATGAAGTGAAGTCAAGATCTTTGATTGTTTTAAGTCTGAACACAACATCCCGACAGTTAAATGTAAAAAAATTACACTTAAAATGTTACAGAATTCCTTATGACTTGAATTTCACGTGGAGATTCTTCAGTACCAAACAGCCCACATGTGCAATGACGTTTCATCCACTCCATGCTGTGTAAAGTATAAACTGGTTTTAAATAGGGAACAAATATTGAAAGATTTTATATATATTTTTGAAATGTCACTGATGCATGAACATGCTCATTAAATGTATAAATGCTACATTTGTTTTGTTTGCAGCTGAACTATTTTAACCATTTGATAATGGTACAAAACTGACATTTTTATGGACACTAAAAATCCTAACACACCAATTGCAGTTTTGACCTGATCTCAGAGAGCGACAATCTAGCTTATTTATTTGCAGAAATTAAATAAACTACACATAAGTATGTATAGAAAGAAGATAGAAGTGTATAATCACTCGAAAAATAAAAAATAATTAGGTTTTTGTTGCCTTAGAATAAGCCTTTTATCTGTACTTTAGGAAAGGGTCTTGCTTTTTGGAGACCACCATTTTGCACCAGCATGTTTCCACATGGGAAAAAGAGGAGCAGAAGACTCCTCCACTTTTTACAATCTGCACTCTCACCTTTGGATGTCACGATTTCTTACACACTGGGCCTTTAAAATGACCACATATGTTAATTTCTGTCAGTTCTTGGTCATGTCTGGATTTAGTCCTGTCCTTTGAATCCTGCTGAGTGTTTCTCAGTCCAACTCTTGCTTCTTCTCAGTGATGTAGTTATGTAACTGAGTGCTGGCCTGCAGCCTGGTTGTCCACCCGTCCCGTTCCTGGTGTCAAAGGAGCGGGATCGAGCCACTGGCCTGGGTCTTGCAGTGTGTCTCTGGAGGAGCCAGTTAAGCTGTGGTGGAGGCCAGATTTCCAGCGAGGAGACTTTGGTTTGGAGCCCAGATGTGTGTCCTGTCAATGAATATGTCAAAGGGAATTGACGACCTGACTTTGCTGGTTTCTGCTGGGATGCAGGAGGAGATAGTATCTTGGAATTATCATCAGATTGAATTTCCTTTTTAAATTTGAGGTTAAGTGAGTGGTTCCGTTGTCTTCTTACTGCACTGAGATATGCAGTCATCCCTGGCAACTTCAGTCGGTCTCTATTCCTATGGCAAATGAAAAGTCTTTCAATACCAAGAGTGTCACTATCGAGATGTAAATTCTTTGAAGTTGACTGATAAGAGACGGTTCTTTGCGGTTGTTTGACATTTGCAGCGTGTCCACAATTAGACTCATGACCCGTTGCATTTCTTCCAGTTGTGGTGGTGGTGATGTTGAAGATGGCAGACCGAAGCTGATTGTGTGAGACGCGAGTTTTTGAGTGATTCTGGATCTGGTTTTGATTCTTTTCCACGTGTGTTTTTGTGTCCTGCCGTGCGGAGACACTGGTCACTATCTGCTTTGGCGATTCCACGGAAGCACACTGCTGTTGAAGCAAGGGTTTTAGACATGGAGTCAGAGGTTTTGTGTGTGTAGCTGCCCCGTGGTTATCACTTTTGCTGCGTTCCAGTTCCATGCTCTTTAGATTGAATGAAAATGGCGTTTTTGCTGTGGTCTGGGTCTCTTCAGCATCTCCAGTACAAGACAAGAGGTCCATCGTTTTGGCTCGGCTGGATTTCAACTCGCTTATGCCAGCATTGCCATTCTGGGCCACATGTGATTGGATGTAAAGTGAGAGAGTGCGAGGCACAGTGATAAGTGTGACAAAGCAGGGCACAGGTTTGGAGCTGAAGTAGAGTCTGTGGAACTCCTGAAGAAAAGGTGTGACAGCGCTGCCATTTATGAGAACGGCAAGACTCCGATGGACCTGCCATGACAGCCAGGAGAAACTGAGGAGACAGCACAAATGTCAGAGGTCACTGAAATAAAAATGTCTCTTTCCTGCATGACAACAATATACAGTAATTAATTCAAAAATACAATACTGTTACAATTTTTACAGAAATAAAAACGGACTGAATAAAATTTTAACAAACATGACTAATAAAATAAAAATTGTATCTGTGAAAATGAATGCTTAACTGGGTTTGAACAATTTTCTCAATTATTTCACAGATTTAACACAGCTTGTTGATATGATAATTAAATAATGTCTTATATAATATTGTCAATATTGACAACTTTGGGTTTCCATATGTTCAAAAGTGATTGACAGTAATGGAAAATACTGTAAGTCATAACTCTATAGTGTGTGAACTATGAACCAGCTAGTTCCCCCCTCCTCAGCACGAGCTGAACAATAAGAGAGGCGGGACTTAAGACTGTCCCATGTTATATACCGATATATATTAAAATATCGAGATATCGCCCAGCCCTAACACACAGACAAGGCAGTTAACTGTTGAGCAAGAAAATATAATGAGACTAAATAAGGTAGTAAGTTTGTGTGTGTGTGTGTACCTGTATGAACCGGTCAGCACCTCAGCCCAATCAGTGATGATAAAACTCTCAGCAATCTGACCAGTCAGCTTCATGCCCGTCTTGGCGCAGTACGTCTGTCCATCAACGCTGCGCACAGACAGTTTCTGGAGGTGGCACAAGAAAGTCAATCATACACTTGTGGAAGCAAAAACTAAATCCTGTCCTACATATACTGTACAATGTGATCAGCTGAGATGCCGTGATGTTAATTTGATTTACTCAAACACCCCGTTTTATTTTTCTCTGCCCAAATACAGTCCATGGAAATGAAAGACCTGCAAGGGAGAGAAACGAGACTCACAGGGAATTTTTTGCCGTTGAGTTTGAGATCCTGCCACATAGTTACAAACATGTTGAGGTTGAGATGGTCAAGCAGAAGGTGGATGGACACATTCCTCTTCCTGCTGGCCTCCAGGAGATCACAGAGCAGCTCAATGTCCGTGAAGCTGTCCACTACTATGGCCAGGGTCTGTACAGAGTGAGAGAGAGAGAGAGAAAGATGACTAAAACTAAAACTTTCAGTGTATTACTCACACACACAGAGACACATACTTGCCTACCGTTTTAGCCTTTCTGATGAACTGTCTGATCAGGTCTTTCATTCCAGCTGCTCGGTTATCAGACTGGAAATAAAGCTCAACTCTGGGCTCACCCAGCTCAGAACTGGCACATATCTCATCTGAAAAAAAGAAAAAACAGAAATGGCAGCAAACGAGAACAAAAAATATGTTGATATTGTATAGTGTGCGCCCCAATGAAGATTACAGAGTCAAAAGATTGGGTTTTAACTTAAAGGACAGGTGAAATATTAAGGCGCTCACACAGTGGTGCGAGGACCTATTCCTGGAAGGATGACTTGTTTGAGGATAGGTCACCTTGAATATTTGCCACCTGTAGCTGCTGTTTTGTTTCTGGAAAAATTGTTAGTTTTAATGTATCATCTCCTGTATTTTCTGGATGTGTTCCAATAAAGTGACAGAGGAATAATTATACTGTATGGTCATTACAGTTACAACAACAACAACAAACATAGGTTTATGACCTAATGACACTTTCATGCTTTACATGCGACACTGATAGACTAACACACCCAATCTGTAAAGAAACAACAGCCCTGCAGGCTCTGGATGAAGTTGTCACTCCAGTATTTTAATTTGTTTGTAGAGGGTTTTTTCATGCTTTCGGGGCTGTCCTGTACCATTGGATGAGTTTGACTTGGTTATGGTCACTGGCAGTAAGTAAGGAGCTGACCATAACCAAGTCAGCTCCTTACTTACTGCCGGTGAACATGCATCTACAAACCTGTGTGGAAATCACACATGTGCCTGCAACTCATTATTTTATTCTAGAGACTGTTTGCAGTTATAATGTGTTAATGAAATTATGGAAACCCTTTTGGCTTTTGGAACATGTTGTACAGCTTACCTCGCCTCATGGGCTTGCAGGCTGGTGACTCGCCTGTGGACACTGCAGCAGTGAACATTGAGGCAGACTGAGAGCCGGCTGACCAACTCTCTAAATGTTTGTAGTCATCGTCGTCAGATACACCGAGATCAGCTGTGTGAGGAATGAAAACCTCTTTTTCATGAAGTGCCATTTCAAACACAGAAGGCTACAGAAACTGTTCATTAAAATGTAAAAAAAAACAAAAAATCACATACAACCTGTGTTGCTCTCTCTTCCATTCTCCAGGACGTATTTCTTTTCCATCTCCGACAGAAAGTCTGCTTCTCCCTCTGCTTTTAACACCTGGTGGTATTCCTCTAATCCCTGGCTGAGCAGGCAGTCCATTGCTAGCCGAGCACTCTCGTTGTGACTCAGGTCCAATACTGGTCTGATTGGTATGAAGTCACTGTAACACAAGGGAGAGGTGCGGAGGTCTCGAACACGTTGCCTTACCTTCCCCTGAGGTTTGGACCTCCTGTACCACAGCACAGACACACTACTCTCCTCCATGGTGGTAACTAAGGATCAAGAACAAGTGTACTTCCTCTCCTTTAAACTATAGCTAGACAGATGTTGTGACCTGCAGTTCTCTTGTCATCTAAGAAAGAACTAGAAAGCAACTAGAGAGGGCTGAAGAGAAAATGACACACCCCAGCTTTGGGCAAGTTGTTTAACAGGGGATGAGAAGTGATAGGTTAGAACTGACAGCCCTAAAATGAGGTACTGGTGTGAACTTCTACACAACAGAATACACAAGGTATTGCTGTTGAGCAAGTGGTGAGGTCATGGAATGGAAAGACATATTTACTGCAGACATTACTCTTCCCACTACTTTACAGACATACAAAGTTATGTCTACAGTTTATTGGCTTACTCCCTTTGCTGTTAAAATACAAGAAGAGCAAGAACAAACTGCATCTTCCCACCCACAACACCAACTGCCTGGTGCACCTGCCTCACAGAACTCATGGCCACTGGCCATTGGATGAAAACCATCAAAGGAAAACTGAGGATGACATCATCACATATAATCTGAGGTTGTACCACAATGAAGAATAGAACCTCAGAAGAAAGAATCCAGAAAGCGGCAGTAATGCAACATTATGGACGCACCTGCTGATCAACTGCCGTTAAACATCACTGCAAACTAACAGGAAAGGACAGAAGAAAGATCCCAAAAAAAGAAGAAGAATCTACAAGGACGCAGCAATGCAAAATAACAGATGCCAACTGCTGCAAAACAGCAAAGAAGGAAAAAAACAATTCAGAAATCTATACTCAGGATCATATTGTTTTTTTTCTTTCATTGGTCAGTACCTGTCGACAGTTGGAAATGCAGACAGTTCCTCCTCCTGACAAAACCAAAAATAACGATGTATCAAATTTGGAATCGCGCGGTTATTTAGTGAAGAAGCTCCTGGGGAACGGTGCTTTTGGATTTGTGTACGAGTGCAGAAGATCAGGGACTAATGAGTTGGTGGCTGTTAAAGTTATAAATCAAGCTGAGATTGGTCAAGGTGAAGTACACAACCTTGAACAACTCAGGGGGTTCGACCCAGACACGACGAACTTGGTTCGGTTTAATGGGCATTTTGGGCTCAATGGAAAAGTTTTTTTGGAATTTGAAAAACTAGACAAGTCTGTGCTGGATTTGTTTAAGAAAAGTAAAAGGCCATTTCATTTGTCTGAGATTCAGATTATCACACAGCAGATGTTGGTTGCGTTGGACACTCTCAGGGAAATAGGAATGATACACACGGACATCAAGTTAGACAACATAATGTTAGTCAATCATGAGCTACACCCATTTAAGGTGAAGCTGATTGATTTTGGCTTGGCTTGTAATGTTAAAGGACTGTGTGTTGGTGACATCTTGTATATCCCAGAGCACCGGGCCCCTGAGGTCTACCTGGGCCTTCCTCTCAATGAGGCTGTAGACATGTGGGCTCTTGGCTGTGTTATAGTCAGCATGTACATCAATGCAAATTTATTTTCAGGAACATGCCAACTGGGGACCGTGGAAGAAATTGTGCAGTTGCTTGGTCAACCTGATGATCACCTGCTGAATAAAGGAATGCATACTCATAAGTATTTTTCCAGAGCAGAAAAAGACACCTGGAAGCTGAAAAGAGAGTGCAGCTGTTCAACAGGGAATGAGTCATGGAATTATGATAGCAGTGTCTCTGTTCATTGGCCAGTGAATAACCTGTCATCAAGGCCATTTAGTTGTCTCAAAGACATTGTGACGACTCGCCTAGGTAATGCCGAGTATGAAGACTCGAAGGCCTTTCTAAGCTTCCTGACACAGATCCTGCAAGTGGATCCGCGAAAAAGAATCAATCCCAGCGAAGCTCTGTCACATCCTTTTATCACTACGAAATGCTTTCCGAGTGACTCATCTGATCAACAAAAAGCTGCTGCTTGCAATGGGAAACCACCGCAGACATCTGGCTTAGACGCTGCTCCAGCCAACAGAGCTGCTACCGGCAGAAATTACAGACCACAGTGGCATACAATTGTGAGTGGCTTGGATGACACTTCACTCGGGACTCCACTCATATCTGAAAGTCCTTCCCCTTTTGAAGACAACATCTTTGAAGGCACCACTGATTCAAAAGCCAAACCCAAAAACTGGTTTGTCAAGACGATTCACAAATTTGTCTCGTGGCTGTTCAAGAGAGCTCCGTTCACTAATCGTTATGGTGACTCTACAGCTCATGAGGCAACGTCTGCTTTCAGCAAAGAGACACCGACAACTAATATGACCACAGCTAACTTAGATGAAGCTACTACCACGTGTACAAACGATGGACCGACTGCTGCAGCTGACAAAAGTACTGCTGGCAGTGAAAACAGACCAAGCATTGAGAAACCACTACCCACAGTACTCGCAGCTATCCTAGATGAAACAATTACCATTAGTACAAACAACAGACCCACTGCTGTTACTGACAGAACTAGCACCGGCAGTGATACCGGATTCAGTGATGAGAAACCATCACACACAGCAGGCACGGCTCTCTTAGATGCAAACACTGGACCCACTGCTTCAGGTGCTGCTGGAATAGATAACAGGCCCAGCAGCAATGACAAACCATCACTCAGAGCTACTTTAGATGAAGACATCACCATTCAT
This sequence comes from Solea solea, assembly GCF_958295425.1. NCBI lineage: Eukaryota > Metazoa > Chordata > Actinopteri > Pleuronectiformes > Soleidae > Solea > Solea solea. Next base: position 15,858,891 of record NC_081146.1, read on the forward strand.
TCAAATGCTGGACTCAGTGCTCCAGCTGCTGCTGGCAGTGATGACAGACCCACCAATGAGAAACCATCAACTAAAGTGATCTCAGAGGAAGCGGAGATAACTAATGCTGGCAGTAATCCCGTACACTGTGATGAGAAACCATCATCCACAGCATCCGCAGCTACTTCCATTTGCCCAAATGATGGACCCACTGCTGCAGCTGACAGAACTGCTGCTTACAATGATAATAGACAAAGCGATGATAAACAATCACCCACAACTATTTCAAATGAAGTCTTGACCATTTGTAAAAACAGTGGACCTGTTACTGCAGCTGACAATGACAGGAGACCAAGCGATGAGAAACAATCACCCACAGCTATCACAGATAAAGCCACACCCATTTGTCCAAATGATGGACCCACTGCTGCCACTGACAGAACGAGTACTGGCAGTGATATCAGATCTAGTGATGAGGAAACGTCACACACAGCACACACAGCTTTATCAGATACAAAAGATGGACTCACTGATGCAGCTATCAGAACTGCTGCCGACAGTAATAAAAGACCAGGCGATGAGAAAACATCACCCATAGCAATCTTATGTGAAGTGGTTACCTATTGCACAGATTCTGACCCCACTACTGCAGGTGCTCCTGGCAGTGACACAAGACCTAGCGATGAGGAACCATCACCTGCAGTGATCTTAGAAGAGGCCTCAGGGGGACCACAGGGGAGCGTTTACTCGGATGTCAACACTATTGAGACTTCATTTGCCTCTACAAGTCATGTTTCTGAAGAAGTCAAGAAAAGCACTGACAAAGGAATCACAGGTTCAAAAGTCAAAACCAAAACCAGAAACAGAATTGTAAAAAAGATTAAGAGACTATTTGTTAGGGTGTTCGAGCAAGGATCATTGTCTAATTGCTTTGGTGTCTTAGAAATAAAGAGAAAGAAATAAAACGCTGCTAGGAGCAATGGCAAATCATCAGCCTTCACCCTCAACAGACACCAGAATCTGCTCAGCAAGTCATATTTCTGAAGGAAACAACAAATCCACAGATTTATGTCAATACTGTCCAAAAAGGGTTACTCACAAATAGCTTTGACTACTTAATAGATCATGAAGAAACTGTAACTTCCATTTCAAATTAAATACAGAATATAAGCAGCAATAGATGTTCTCCCCAAGCCTTTACTTGCATGTCAAAACACAACACAAACCAGGACCTGGTCTTGTTCATTTGCTCTTGTTGGGGCTTTTGTTGTTACCTGAGGAGAAGTGTAAGGCAAGTGACATACATCCATGTACATGACCTCCTTCCATCAACTTTAAACTTTAAATGACCTAAAACATGTGCTTTTTCACTGCCATTGACCATGTGCAAAGTTTTCAATTAATTTTCTTGAAAAAGAAAAAATAATACACTGAGTCCTCGCCCCAGTTTGGGACCTAATTGTATAGTGCCAAATCCCAACATGAGGGAAATAAGAGAGTGGCTGGTGAGTTGGTGAGTGCATATCAGCATTTACATGCAGCTGTAAATAAAGTCGCAATACTTTGCTCTGCACTCTTCTCTTGTATACAATCAAATGTCCCCGACAAGCCAGGCGTTTCAAGACCTGACTAAGTGAAATTAATGGAGTTCAAAGCAGTGTCCTAATAAGAGTAGCTGCACAAACTGGGTGTGTGAGAGAGAAAAAAAAATTATGAAAGAACCTGCACAGACTCTGCCCTGAATCTGAGATACAACTCAGATGTAATAAGCATTGTGAGAAAAAAGAAGAATGAATTCAGATAATAGAATAGTAGTGCTTTTATTTTGAAACAGATACAGAAGTGTTTTTTTATGTATGAGAGAGATAAACTGTATAAGTGTATTGTCTGCAAGTGTTAGGCAAGAGCTCTATTGAGAGAAGAGCAGTGGGTCTCACTCATGCGAGCAATGTGGCAAATCTCGTCTGTTATTCAGGCAGCAGTTTGGCGAAGTCATGTTAAGTCAAGTCCATTTTATTTGTATAGCCCAACATCACAGACACAGTTGCCTCAAACCCTGAGGGAAAAACCCTTGTACCTCAGTAAGGTCACAGAAGAGGGAGGCCTCTCCCAGGACAGTCTGGGCAGCAGGTGTCCCCCCCTTATCTTGGGAATGGATGCAAGTGGATGCAAGAACACCATCAAGTCACCTGTGGGAGTGAAATGAGTGGTTGTGTGGTTAAAGCAGTGGCTCCTGATACTGACTAAGCTCAGAACACAATTCAGTTAAATCAACAAGTCAAATGTTGAACCCAAAGATGAAACTTACCCATCATAGCCAATGGGCCTATAACACACCAGCAATCTGAGTAGGTGATATAGCCTCCAATACCCATGGTTCTTTGTTTCCTCCTGGTCAGTCAGGGACAAAGGTGTTCTGTATTACTGTTGAGTAGCACGTGCAATGTAGCTGTCATTCAAGGTTTTAAATGATGAGTATTTTCATTATTGATTAATCTGTTCTTTTCCACTTCATTTCTTCACATATAAGAATTTTAGATAAAGGGTCAGAGCTTTTATGTGTGTTTTTACATCCAGGTAAGACACATTTGTGAGACAAAGACATCTCAGCTATGGGAGCAGGTGCAGACCATAGTTAAAGGCACTGAGGTTTTTTTTTTCCCTCACACATATAGTGTGAAGACATGTCATCACTTACCTGGACATTTCAAGTGTGCAGGGTACCGAACTTTCCTCCTGTGACACATTTGAGAGAGTAAAACACACCACATCATTCACTTCTCACGTTGCATGTATCGTCTCCTTTGAAAGTTTCTCTGTGCTTGTAACAAGGTACTCAGTGATGCGGAGTGGCAGTCTGGAGAGTGTCAGCATCGATGTTAACTTTATCTGCCCGGTACCTGATCTTAAACGGAAGTCTACCAGCTCTTCCCGATCTACCTGTGACCTACAGCATTTAGTTTTGTGGTGCTCATTAATGTAGGTCTGGGGGTTGTTGTCTGTATACACTGTCAAATGAGGGGGCATAGAAGAGGTAGTCTTAACCCCCAACTCTCATGGGTGGGCTGGAGAGGTTGTCATCAAGTGTCTATCTGGGCAGCAGGTTTCCTCCCTCACTGCTGTGGAGCATCTTGGGAAGTGGAGTCCTCCTCAGTAGCTTGTGAAGTTTGCCAGAGCAGCTGATCCAGGGGACGCAGGAACACCACCATCACAGTTATGTTATCAGTAGAGCCAGCTTTTAGAGCAGCTCTTACCAAATGGTCGGTGACTTTGAATCCGATATTCTCCTCAGATTGTTGCAGCAGAGAGTCCTCTCCTCCTTCTGGGTCATCAGGCTGCTGGAGTGCCTCTAACACCAGATTAGGGACCAGAGATGGTTTGACTACATCAGAGAAGCCGTCACTAGCCAGTAAAATGTAGTCCTCATCTCCTGACAACCGCATGGTCAAGCAGTCAGCATCTCCAGACACGTAGGGTTTCAGGTCAAAGTCACCTGTGGCAGTGAAGTTAGTGGTTGTGTGGTTAAAGCAGTGGCTCCTGACACCGACTGAGCATCTCAATTTAATTAAATCACCAGGTCAAGTGGTGAAGACAAAGGTGAAATTTACCTATTGCTCTTGATGTCGCTAATATGCCTTTAACACGCCAGCAATCTGAGTAGGTGATATAGCCTCCGATATCCTCAATTCTTTGCCTCTCCTCCTGGTCAGACGGGGACAAAAGAGACAGTTGGTACCTCCTGATCACGCTGTCCTAACCTTATTTAATCTGCAGATATGTGCAATTTTTTTATCATTAGGCATTAGTGCACATGCAGTGTGACTGTCATTCAGGGTTTCATTGTTGCTTAATCCGATGATTTTTATTCAGTCATAACCACATGCAAACAGACAGTCAAATGTTTAGCTGCAGGGTAATTAATCAGCTTGTTCCTTAGCTCCCATAAAATAAAGCAATAAGGCCCAAAAAAGATTTGAAAGCAGTATTGGTCCCAGAGCCACCAGTAGAGGGGGCTGGAAGGTGCCATAATTAGACAAACTATTTTGGCAATACAAGCAAGTAAATACTGGAAGAGTATATCACTTGCTTGCCTCACCTGTATCTCAGTCTCACTGGCAGATCGTCTTGATTTCTCTCATGAATTTTGGATAAAAAATTATGGCTACTATTTGGAATCCAAGGACCTACTGTACCTGTCTAACATGCTAAATTGATTCTGCTAGTTAAATCTGACCTTTCGTGTGTTCCATGTTTACCCATATTAAAAGTACAGCTATCCACTGCTAAACATATCTGAGTGCATGTGTGTGTCAGACATGTCCATACCTCTGTCTCTGGTTTATGGGGCTCTGTGAGTTTTTCAGCTTGTCCGTTCCTGACCAGCACTGCTTGAGAGTCTCCAAGCCAGGCCACAGTCAGCTCTTGACCGTGGATCAACACTGCCACAGCCGTAGTGCCGTCAATCAGACTCTGAATAACACAAACACACACACACACATTTCTAATCGGTTATTCTGCAGCAGTGCATGCTGGGACAATGATTCAAACATTCACATGGGATGGCCCTGATTTTAATCTGTAGGCGCTACACTGCACTGCTTTAGATACAGAGTTCTAAACTTAAATAGTTTGGAAAAACTAATTTATACCATTTTTAATCAGCATTTTAAACAAAAAAGATCTATCCATAATATATGCTGTTAATTTCTCTGCAGTATAATCTGAATGATGTGATGTGACACCAAAGAGCTCAAAACAAATTCCCCCATATGATCATTTAAAAAAAATATATATATATATCTATATATATTTTCTTTAATATGGATCATAAAACAAATTAAAAACATGAAGTGAATCCCATTGCATGAATGCAAGTATGCATTAATATGGATTAGCAAAGATTTAAATCTAAAAACATTTAAACATTAAAACAATATTGTGATTTAACTTAATTGGTTCTATTTAACACTGGAGTGAAGATCTGAGCTTTAACCAGTGTGTTTGTGGTGTAGAGTCAGTACCTCTCTCTCAGCTTTGCCTCTGAACATGTAATCTGTGTGTCTGAGGGCAGCTTTAAAGGCAGCCGCTGCATCACTCTGCAGTGTTTCCTGTTTACTCAGAGCGACGTGGAGGTGGGTTACACAGTAGTTGGCAGCATGCACGCCTCCATGTCCATCAAACACAGCATAGTAGGCACGATCCACTCCGTCCTAGAGCATGGTAGAGAGAAAATTGAAGGACAGACTACCAGAGACTCAAACTGCCAAGTAAAGGTGAAATACCATCCTTACATGGGTGCACACCTCTGCGATGTGTGCTGGTTACTCCTTGTACATAGAGTACATACATCTAAAATGAGCTATATAGCCAAAATATAATATAATATATGATAATATATAATATCAGAGCCCTGTGGCAAATGCAATAACCAAAATGGCTCATTAATTCATATGCTTTGGTTGTGTCCCAGCCTTTTTGGAGAGCTATATTCCTGTTTGATATTATTGATGTGGAAGGATTATCTAAAGTTAAGAGTGATGCTCTGTCCTTTGTTTCCCATTTGGTATGACGGGCAATCCCGCTTAGATGGAAGGAGTTCTCAGTGGCTTTATCACCTAAGGTCTTGTATGAAGTTTGAGAAAATTAGATACAAATATTTTTCCATTCATATATTTTGTGAAGTGTCACATTATAAAGTTGACTACACTCTCAAGTGCTATTATATAATTATTTTTTACTTTCAATGTATTATTATTTGAACCAACATCAGTCTGAATTATATAGAAAAGCAATCATTTCAGTATGGGTCTCTAATGGCCATTTGTATCACAACATTGACTCAAGTGGGATTAAAATTACAGCAGAGGATTTAGGTTCAAAATGATGTTGACTAGCATAGAATATTGTTTTGACCTAAGGTTCTGGGTGTTTTCTTTATTAGTATGAGTATTATAGACATATCATGAGAACAGGAACCAAAATTGTAAAATATCACAAAAATACAAATGTTTTCACAGCCAAAATGATCAAAACAATGATGAAAGAGGGTAAAAGCTGTTTTACATTCAGAGGTTTTGAACTTTTTGAAAGAACAGAATAAAAGAGAGAAAACCAGTAACAGGCAATGTTTGGTGTTACAGTGAGAAAACTTTTACCCGGATGCCAAAGAGCTGGTTGAACTCGGCCAGGGCCAAGTGCATGTCCTCCATCTCCGTCCTTCTGTTTTTGATGAATTGAACAGAGCAGAGGCGGAACTGGGGAACCATCGAGGGAGGCAAAAAGGAGTTCTGATGCCATGCCAAAGCTACGTCTATCAGTTTATTGAGGAAAAAACGCTGGACTGCCTCCGAATGAAGCACTGATGATGGGACAGAACAAAAATAAAACGATAAATACATTGCAGACATTTGGTTGTTAGTGGTAATATACATTGTGAACTTTGGCCATCAACTCTTGTGTCCCTGCTGTGCTAAAAACACTGATATTCTCTATGGACTCTGGTGGAACAGGGTGAGCAGGTTACGAAATTATACAAACTTCAGTTCACTTTAAAGCAGTGAACTTTTGTGCCTTGTCTAAGTAACACAACAAGTTGAAAGTTTTTGTACTATTTGCATTCATTGTGCAAGTGATAGGATTTCTGGAAGCCAGTTTATTTCCACTGGAAGACAAAAGAGGAGGAGTGGCTATGTGTTTTCACCATCAATGATGACTAAGGTTACCAGGATTGTAAGAAAGTAGTAGACATGTCACAGTCTTGTTTGTCTTCGACTTCTGAAACAATGATTTGACAACAGATGCCAATGACATCGGTAAAATTTTGGCATTGATTGATTATGCAGACATGACAACACGTCAATCACATCCATTGCGCCACCTGATGCCATAGTGTGAAGTCATAGTTGGGTCAACTCAAGCGCAGGACAAGACTTAGGTCAAATCAAGCTTTATTGACTCCCTCTCTCGCTTTATTGAAATTCTGAACCTCCATCATCCAAGTGAAGTTTCTAGGGAATCATCTAAGTAATCTTACATCTTTGAGATGTACAGTATATCTGACATGACAAGCACGATGTAAAACACTTACAGACTTGTGTTTGTTCTTCTTCTTCCTGGTCAGCCTCTGGTTTCTGTAGGCAGCAGGTGCAACAAAGTAGCCTCCCAAAAAATGCTATTAAAAATATATACATAAAAAGAAATAAAAAAATAATAATAATTCAACATTCTAACCCTTTAAATGCCACTATTTTTTAACATCAGATAAAATATGCAAGATTTTCTATATTGATGAGGATGTGCTTTGATGGACACACGATGCACAAGCACAATGTAAAACACTTACAGACTTTTGGTTCTTCTTTCTGTGGGCAGTAGAATAGTGAAAGATCTGCCTGCAAGAGGTGGGAGAGTGCTGCCTGACACAAGAGGGCGCTGAAGACTGCAGGAGCTCCTCTAAAAGACAAACAAATACAGAAATACTGAAATGTGTCCTTTGCCAGAATCTGTACTAAAGTGTTTTACAACTCATTTACATTTCTTATGCACACATCCTCTGGGCTTTCTGTCCCATCACAGTGCATATCATAGACTGAGGGAGACCTCCTACTGCCTGTTCTGCTACAACAATTCCACATACAGGTCCCTTGGAAGCCTGCAATTATGTTTATTTATTTTTAGCTGTATGCTGCTGTAGTTGTCTGTCCTGTGCTTCTCTTTTCCAGAAGTACCTTTCAGCCAGCAGACTCAGACCCAGAGCCAGACTCTCTCCATACATCTCCTCCAGAGTGATTTTGCAGCTCAGCGGGGTAATGGGCAGCGATCTGTCTTCCTCCAGAGCAGTGGGGAACTCGTCCAGAAACCTCCTCAGGAAGCTCCTGGTCTCCTCGTCCATTGGAATTAATAGAGACCCTATTAACAGAGGGTTTATAGAGAGTTCTATTAATGGAAGGTAGCAGTGAAACATTACTGTTTCCCACTGGCATAAAACAGTGTAAACAAAGGCAATAGGCAATGCATATCTGACAGGCAGGTAACTCACTAAGGGCTCCAGGTTGTGCAGTGCGGTAGAAACGCGACAGATATATCGCTAAACAAGCCGCTTTTGAATGCCTTAAGACAGTCATGCCAACAATGTAGAGAGGACACACAAGGCAATGTGCCATGCACGTGAAGCCCCAGATGCAGGTACTGCAGTAGTGTAATTTAAGATATCTGTATTGGCAAACCCCATATCTCTATTAATCTCTCTATTTATTCAAGGAACATCTGTCTGTGTGTCCGCCTGTGGTCTCATCTGTCCAGGAAGCTTTGATGTCATGGCAACAGTTTGTTGTGCCATGCACGTGAGGCTGAGTCAGTTGAAGCCTGTCATGCTTGCCTACATTCCTTGATCTCTGCAGTTTTTCTTTTATTTTGCTGTTTTTCTGCTGCAATTAGTTTTATACAAAAACATCAAAGTGTAGTTTTTAAATTCCTTTGGTGTTCAGTGTGACATCACAGATCAAAAGAGGAATTTGATATCACCCACCACCTATTTTTATAGTTCTTTCTTTGGTTCTGTCAGCAATTATTGGCACTTGGTTGGCGACCAGTTTATAGGAACTGCAACCTACTGATTGGAGAGTGGATAGATTTGGCCTGGTGTTATTTGCTGGACTGTTTTAAGATTGTCAAGATTATAAGAGCCAGATCTACAATCTACACAATCCAAAACTGTGTTAAACAATATTAACTTACTGTCACAACAACCGGTAAAGTTTTCTGTTTTTTTTAACCTTTGGAATTTAATGCAGTTTTGAAAAAACAGTAAGCAACTACAGAAAGATGTACAAGCTTGAGGTGGAGAGAGGAAAATAGACAGACTCACAGGGAAGTTTTGCTGTTTTAGGTTCTGGCCCACAATGACAAACATGTTCAGGTTGAGATGGTCCATCAGATGGTGAACAGAGACATTCCTTTTCCCGTTGGCCTCCAGGAGATCACAGAGCAACTTGACGTCCGTCCAGCTGTCAGCACTATTGCCTGAGTCTACACACACACACAATAATAAAAACATAAAAAAAATTGTCATCAGATGCACTGGGATCAGTTTTGTGATACATGAAAACAACCATTTGTTTTTTTCACTGAGTGCAATTTCAAACACAGAAGGCTACATGAAAGCTGTTAAAATGTAAAAAAGCAAATTATGTATAACCTGTGTTGATCTCACTTCCATTCTCCAGGAGGCGTTCCATCTCTTCACAGAAAGTCTGCTTCCACCTCCGCTTTTAACACCTTAAAGTATTCCTATAATCCCTGGCTGAGCAGACAGTCCATTGCTAGGAGGTTTGGACACACTATTCCCATCCATGGTGGTAACTAAGGATCAAATACAAGTGTACCTCCTCTCCTTTAAACCATAACTAGACAGATGTTGCCAGATCTTCAGAGCCCAAATGAGATCAGCTAGCATTTCTGTGTATTTTCTGTGAATATGGTTTTCCTTCCAGGGCCCGAGAATGATTTAGAGTAGGTGAGCACGGTTAAAAGATGGGTGCAGGAACAGAAGAAAGAGCGACAGCAATGATAAAAGCCATTTTTCCACCTCATGTCAACAACACCTGGATGTTAAAACGAATAATAGCAAGGACACATCTAGGGTGAAAGGTGGTGTACACCCGGGACAGGTCGCCAGTAAACACACATTTCCTCCAATCTTAATCAAAAAGCCTACATGTTCTGTGTATAGGAAATCAGCATACACACATTGAAATGTCCATTTTCATTATTACTAAAATATATGTAGTATGGACATGGTGACCATGGTGGTTACCAAAAAAGTGCAGCATTACAGATCAGATAGTGCAGTACTGACTTTACTGTTTAAAGGACCATGTGTAAAAGATTTATTGGCCTCTAGGAAGTTGCATATAACAACAAACAGTTTACCTTTGTAAGGGTAGTAAAACATGGTTCACTCCATCGAGGAAGACTCACTCACGTGTAATATAAAGAGCTCATTTTAAGGTAACAAAACACTTTAATTTAACTCTTACCTCTTAATTTTCAGGTGATAAGGCATAACCGTAAAACATTTTTTTAATACTTTAATAGATTAAATATTATATTCAACCTCTGTTGATAGATCTCCCTAAATTCTACACACTGGATAACAAAAAAACAACAGTAATTTGTCAAAAGTGCAATAAGACACATGGTTGATTTTTAAAAACATTTTATCCACAATGGGTTTTAAATAAGACTAATAATCAAAAAATTATACAAATCCAAAATGGAGTACAAGCACATGAATGGGATAAACTGGGTGAGTCCATATAAAATAGAATAGAAAATGAACATTAACTACACATGAGTGTGATAGTCATTCATTAGACTGTTTCTTATGAGATAGTGGTTGTTGATGTAGCTAACTTAACATGAAAGTATGTTTTTGTGGCCCTATTGAAGACACTCAGCAGTTTGTGGTCATTGGGAGACAGAGGACAGTGTGTGAACAGACTGTGAGGAGGCAGAGCTGCTCTCTCTGACTCTGGCCGCCAACTTCTGTCTCAATTCTCTGATTTCCTTTAGCAGTTCTCTCTCGCTGCTGTCCAGCTGGGCCCGGCCTCTGTCTAGAGAGACTGACAGAACAAAGAGAAAGAAGGACAAACACCAAATCACCAGAAAGCTCTTTTCAGTAAAAGATCTAATGTTAAAGAATTAATAACAGCTAATAGTAAGTTTGTTACAAACAGAGGACTCCCGTCCACTCACCCCTCCCTTTCCTAAGTGCATAAATAAACGACAGTGTCCTTTGCATAACAGAAAGGATGCTGTTCTTTTATGTTTAGGAAGTTAGCCTTTTCTTAAAAAAATATGAAACACACTCTGGCTGTTTATTTAACCTTTGAGCTAATGTAGAAACATGGCAGGGCAAGAACACAGCCTCCCCCAAGCAAGGCCCTAGCCTAAAGCACTTATTCTAAGGCTATGAAACCAGATTTGTTTTATTTTAAAGGAATTACACACTTATACAAACATACTTATGGGTAGCATATTTAATTTTTTGCCAATAAACCCTTTTTCATGTTGTGTGCATATCTGTAGGTATATTACTATATTAAGTGGGTCCTGTATAGATTTGGAGTGTAACAGCACCCTCTAGTGGGCACAGAGGATAATGATTGGACCGAGGACATTTTGGTCCTCAGGGAACACTGCCCTGCATGTTTTAGATGTTGCCCTGCTCCAACACACCTGATTCAGATGGTCAGCTCGTCAACAAGCTCTGCAGAAGCCTGGTAACGAGCTGTTCATCTGAATCAGGTGTGTTGGCGCAGGGCAGTGTTCCCTGAGGACCAGGATTGGGAAACACTGGTCTATGGTGCCGGTCATATAAAAAACTATTTCTCAAATGACAAGTTGGACAAAAAGTGGGAAATACAATCAAACATACCAGAAATGGGAACCGAATGTATGGTTTATTAGTTGTTTTATTCAATTGTTTATATTCCCATTTCTCTCCATATCCTTTATCCATATATAAAATCAGTAAAAAAGAAAAACAAACCCTAAATGTTATACACTGGACCTTTAAATTATTTTATCTTGGTCTGCTGTTGTCTTTGGTGGCCAGTATCTTGCCGTTGTTGCACCAGGAAAACACACAATGGATCTCATAAGATCATAGCCAGAGTGACTTACAGTTGGTGGCGGTGTTGCTCTCTGAAGGTGAACTGCTGTTCAGACACAGCATGTTGGTTCCAGTCTGCCTTGGAGTGGTGACAGTGTTGGGTTTGACCCCCTGACCAGCACCAGTGGTTCCAACAGGAACAGCAGAGGTGGTGCTGGGTCTGTGAGCGAGTCCTCTGAAGAAACCTAGTGAACTCATCCTCGTATGTCGACGGCCATCTGACACAAAGCAAACACTATAATACTACTCCATATATGTGTTTGTATGTGTATGGGTGTTGGTGTGCGTCCATACCTGTGTCTTTTGAAGAACAGGGCTGTCGTTGCTCCTGTAACTGGGCCCTAGTAGTCATCACTTCATCCCACTGCAAATGACCAAACACTTTGGTAATTGAGCAAGATAGCACAGATGTTTCATGTTTGTTGATTAGCATTGGAAAATCTGGACACATCCTTTACAAAAGGAAAGGAGATTACACCGTCTGAGGATCCATTGCAGCAGGGTAGACAACATAAGAGCTGCTTATTGTGAAACAATCTAAAACTAAAAAAGTATGATATGTATGATATATCTATCCAGTCAGGGGTCATAGTTAAGAACATTTTGAATGTATTCATAACATCAATATAATGCATATATAAATGTTGCTCCAATAATTGTGCAATGCACCAAATGGCCCAGTTTACAAATACTGTACATTTATATTGATCTATTTCCTTAGAGTGAAAATCAGTTACCTACTAGGACTCTGCTAAACTCAGTTTCTTTATTGGTAACAATTTAGGTTACTGTGCTGTAATCTTAATTGTTAAGCTTCTTAAATGTGAATATTTTCTTAATTTCTTTGCCCTAGATAACAAAGAAATCATTTTGGTTTGTGGACAAAACAAGACATTTGAGAACATCATCATTTCCAGGTTTGACTAACAGCGATCAACAGTTTTTAAGGTTTTCTGATATGTTATGGACCAAACGATAAATCGAGAAAATAATCGAGATTAATTGATTATGAAAATAATCGTTAGTTGCAGCTCTAATAATAATACAATGATACACACTCTAGTAATTCAGGATTTTCATCATCATTATAAAATGTGTTACTTTCTATAAGTAACCGATAATCAAATATCACTGATAATCCTAATTAAAGGTTCAGATGTGTTGCTGCTCACTGAGCAAACACCAGACCAGCTGATTGAGTATGTACATTGACAAACATACTGTATTTGTTCTCACCTGTCTTCCTGCCACATCTCTCATGGTGTCAGTCAATCTCTCCTCCTGTGCCAGGGTTTGCCTGTGAAGCTCTGCCAGTCTCACCCTCCTCCTCTCCTTCTCAGCGTCGGCCTGCTGCAGGCGCTCCGCCACATCTCTCTGCCAGTCTGACTCCAGGCCCAGCTGGCATGCCTCCGTCAGGGACTCCTCCAGGACCTGTGTGTGTAGACAGCATTAATGGATACAAGCACAGGAGAACATGGGAACCCGTGCCAAAATCAGAGTGTGGATGGTTGTGAGGCTTCGAAAGCTTCTTCTTAAGCCATATGTACAAGTGTACCAAGATCATGTGCTGACACATTTATTTCACTTGTATCATACTAGAATGAGTCACTAACCTGCACGTTTGCCTCTTTGCGATGCAGCAGCTCTATGAAGCTCTGCTCATCTCTTTCTGCCTTCCTCATCCTCAACTCATACTCCTCCTCCAAATCCTGTCCCGTGCGCTCCTGCTCCTTCAGCAGGTGCTGAGGGAAATGGTCATGGTGAAAAATACGTTACTAAAACAACATAATTATCATCCACAAGAAGTCTTTACAGTTGCAACATTGGTCAAAACTTTTCACCAGCTCTCTAAAGCTTTGTGGTGGACCTGTCATTGCTGTCACACAATTTAATGTATTATATCCAGTCAATAAAAGCAGTATTAACTTTAATTATTTTATAGTATTGCTTCATGACATTGAGGAATCAATGCAAATACAAGCCAAAGAAAGAGAATGAGGAAAGGGAAGCTCTCACTTGTTCAAGTTGCCTCCTCTGAGCCTCTAGCTCCATCTGTCTGACCTCCAGATCCTGGACCGCTGCAGCCGTTTCTCGCTCTCTGAGATCTGTCTGTGTCAGAAAAATTAAAGCTCTTACATCAGAGGGAAACAGCACATACTAATCTCATAAAAATCCAACTGTTACACTTTTACCGCAATGGTTCTCTGGCTAGTGAGGAACATTTTAAATGCTATCAATTTTAAATTGTATCGTACCGTTTTGATTTCTTATTATTTCTTATGAAGTGTGTTTACATTATAAAGCATCTGTAAGGATACATTTATTATCTATATGTTGTGTAGCCAGAGGACAAAATATTTACCTTTCTACTGATCTCATGGTCTAGTCTTTGTATCTGTGAGGCTCTCAGTTCCTGTTGGTGTTTGAGGAAGCGTCTTCTAGTTGCGTCCAGCAGCAGTAACTCCTTCACTTTGAGCTCTCTCTTCATGGCTGCCAACCTACAGAGGACAGTACATCACATTATTCCTATTCTAGTAAGTCAGCTGCGGAGCGGTCTGTGTCTCATGTTTTTACTTTGCCCTCTGCTGTGTTAGTTTTTCCTCTTCTTGTGCCAAGATGTTTCTGCGCTGTTCCTCTGCCTTCTGTAGCAGCTCCTGTTCATGTAAATCACATTTCACAATTCAGTTCACTCAAACATCCATGTCAGGCTTGAGTTTCATATATGGATCATGTATGGGCAAGCAAACAATCTAGACCACAGCAAAGTTTTATGTGGTTTTACATTAAATTTTCCACCATTCTACCTGTTGTTTGTGAAATGCTTCCTCTTCAGCTTGACGACGCACAAAATCTGCACGCACAGCAGATACCTCCTGCCTGTTTATACAAAACAAACACTTACATGTGTCAATTCTTTATTGAACAGTAAAAATGTAAAATGACTTCACAGATTAAATAGATTCACATGATTTATCTGTAATCTCACCTCTCTCTGATATACTCCATCTCCTGCAATCGGATCTTCTCCCTCTCCTGGCTCTGATATTCCACTATGAATTCTGGGTACTGGTTAAACACTGGGTACTGACCATTGGTCAGTGGTGTAAAGTCAGACAACATAGTCCTGGGATGGATGTCTGCAGGTGTGCTGCTCATTAGCCGGTAGGCCTCCTTTATCATGGCCCCCAAGTCCAGGTTGTTTCGATGGTGAAAAAAATACTGAAATAGTGGGAAACAGGAGAGAGGAGAGCAACTTTAATCAAGAAAAATAAACTTACTTACTTATTTTCAGAAGAAAGGAGTGGACAAGAACATCAGAGTAGTTACCTCAAAGTCCTGTTTCTGGGAGCAGAGAAGCAGTGGCTCACGACAGCAGGTGATGTAAGATACACAGGCCATTATCAGGAATGATGGATGGTTAGAGAAAATGTTGTCAAAGAGTCTGAGCCACTCATCACGAGTCAAAACCTCTGAGAACAAGGTCTCCAGTAGGGGCCACACATAAAGCTAAGGGACACAGAGATGCAAAACAATAGGCTATAGTGGGCTAACTGTCAAGAAATTACAGCTTTGTTTAGCTGTGTGTGATGGTTACCTGTGATGTGATGCCACAGTCCACCAGGTGTTGTAGCAGCTCCTTGTCATGGTGAGCAAGAATGTTTTCTGCCATGTTCAGGATGTTCAGAGGAGGATTAGGGAAGTACTCAAACCAATGCTGGCACCAGTTCACTGTAAAACAGGATTTAAGTCAATAAAACACCTACTAACATGTTTGGTAAACTGACTGAGGTTGACATTGCCACATGAATTTAAGCAAATTTATAAACTGCAACAATGAAAACTGCAGTTTAAGAATGTTAACAGCTTGTTTGTGAAAATACAGTTTAGAGGTCCAGTGTGTGAGAATTACTGACATCTAATGTTAAGACTGCAGTTTATAATTCCAAATGGCAGATTCCTCTGCTCATCCCTCTCATGTCAGGGAACTACAGTGGCTTTCACATACCAGAAAATAGGTTGTTCTTCTTTGTTTGCACAAAAACACAAACTCTTGTCTGTTTTGTACATTTGGGCTGCTGTAGAAACTTTGTGGCACAAGATGGCAGACTCAGTAAAGCATGGCCCTTGGCTACAAAACTACAAATTGTTTTTATTATTATCAATTAGACAAACAAACTTATGGGTAGTATATTCAATTTCTATTAATAATCCGTGCTTAATGTTACACACTGGACCTTTAATGCAACAGAATGCTGTGTTTCTGTCATGCTGTGTATATTGAGAAAATGAGCAGTACCTATGACAGTTGCCACCACCTCGAAACACAGCATTGGGTTGTTCTGGAAGAGTTTGACAAAGGGGAAGGACACCAGAGGAAGGTACTCCACCTCTCCAAAGATGGCTGCCCAGTGAGCTAAAGCAGACAAAACCCTGGAGTAAAAGTAGGTGAGATCCAAGAGATTACACAAACAAAAAAAACCCAAAACAAGTCTACAATTAAGAGTTTATCTATATACCTCTGAAGTCCTCTCTGTAACTTGTGACTTTTGATGGGGTATTTATCTTGCAGGGTGAGGAAGGCTGCATGCAGACCTTTATCAGTTAGACTGCTGTATGCTGCATGGTTCTCTGGGAGGCACAGTAGAGATCGCCACACAAACATCCTGCAACACAAATGCATCATGAAAACCTAAAATGAATAATGAAAACACGGAAGAACAATATAATCCTACACCTACCTGTATTTTGCAGGATATTCTCCAAAGGCCTTTAGCATAGCCACTAGCCTCTTCTTATTCAGACCAGCTTGTAGTTCATTCTGCTAGATAGACACAATTAGTAAAATGCTCAGAAGAAGGGAAATATCTTTATATTGAAATACAGCATCCCATTCCATAGGTTGAAGAGAATGACAACATTTTCAGCAGAAAAAGACACATTTCTTAAGACGCAACATTAGTGTGTTGGGACACTGAAGCTACAATGATCTGCATGCAGACGAGTGGGATTTATGCATTTTAAATTGATAAAAGACTAATGTGGATGTTTCTGTATGATCTCTTACCTCTTTATTGTCAACTGTGGACACAACAGGGGGTCTAACTATCTTCACTTGTGTCCTACCCGAGCTCATGCCTGGTCTTTGAACACCCTCTGACCTGACTTTGACCTTTAGGTTTGAGAAGTCCTGATTTCTGTCACCGTCTGTGACAACTGCCACTCTGGAGGGAGGAGGCTGAGTGATGGACAGAAAAAGACAGACACAAAACAACACACAAAAACATCATATGAAACACAATACTATATTATCAGCATTCAATCTAAAAACACTTGCCACCATTGTATAGTTGCCACCTTGCTTATTTCCCGTGTGAGACTCTGGACACTGTAGATATTGATGTAGCCATTATCCATGATGGCCACCACATGTCTGCCATTAGGATTGACTGTCACAGTTGTGATGGCGTCATCAGGGGAACCCATGTGGAAATGCAGCTTGCAGGTGTGAATGTTGATGAAACGCATTACACCGTCCTGGCTCAATACACCTAGTGTCTACACAGGGACAAAAAAGTCATAAACATGTCACTAAGGCTGCAACAATTAATTTATTCATAAATGGCGAATTGAGACCGATTTTCTTTTTCAAAACAAATTGTCTGATTTCAGCTAAATGTGAGTTTTCTCCTGTGAGAAATTACAATAATACATTTGAGAACACATCATTTTAAACTTTGGGAAACACTGACCAAAATAAAACATAGACAGAGACAGATTAATTAGTCCTAAAGATAATTGTTAGTTGCAGCCTTTCATGTCAGACATGCTTATTGTGGAAAAGAGGTTGGTACATAAAAAGTCTACAGACTAACGCATGGACACAGGGGAAAAAAAACCCACATCAATTTATTTCTACACCTTAAACAAATGTGACTCCACAGCAGAGGAAGAGAGAGGAGTTTACTGGTCATGTCATGTGTACCTGACTCGCTCCCCCATCAAAACTGTCAGGCAGAAATTCCAGCTGTCTGACAGTTCGGATCTGGGTAGGCATCTGAATCACCCTAACCAGCTGTTTGCTGTCCAAACACCACAGGTGCAGCAGGTTGGAGCGCCCACCTGCTACCAGTCTCTTACCATCACTGTCAAAACAAATCAACAATGTCAGTGTTCTGATTGCAGTTTACTTAAATTTCACTGTGCTGATGAAGTGTACTTTTATGTTGTCACACAGAAATAGGCCGAAGAGCTGCATAATCACTGAGTTGCTTAGTAGTTGTGATGCGAGACCCACCGTGTCACAGCAAAGGCCTTGTAGGAGATTTTAGGTCCACAGTCGGGAACGGGGAGCTGGTATTTGCAGAACAGTGTGTCACTCTCCCAAGCAAAGATGGAGTCATCACTAAAACAGCTGAGTATGGTGTTACTTTGAGGAAGAAAAAACACCTGAAACACAAACCGTCATTTCGATTACAAAAAAACTAGAGACTGGGCATAACATTAATTTACAAGGACATATTTAGCAAAAACAAAAATCCTCATTTGACCAAACAACAGATGTGTTTAGATTGAGTTAAATTAAATGAGCAAACAACTGTTTGCATTTGATATGTCTGCACGTTTACCCTCTGTATGCCAACAGACTGTTTGATGTTCAGCTTCCTCTTCCTCTGGAAGGTGTCCAGGTCCCAGAATTGGGCCGTATCTGAGGACGTGGTGATGGCGTATCGGCCTGAGCTGTGGACAGAGATGGACGAAACTGCTCCCTCGTGACCTCGCATCCAGCTGACCAGCTGCTTGGTGTCTGCACAAGAAACAGAAAACACACAGACATGTTATATTTGTAATTGTAGAGGAGAGTGAATTGCTGAATACAAACAGAACACAGTAAAACCCAACTTTACAGTACGTCTTTAAACCCTACTTGTAATAACACTAAAAGATTAAACCAATGACTGATAAGTTTTCATCTTACCCTTGTCAAAGCACTTGATAGTGTAGTCAGCCATGGCCACAAGGAACTCTGTGGTCCTTCGGAGGCTGAAAGACAGAGCAGTGCAGGCCTGTCCCGTCTTCTGCACCAGACGAAATCTACCCAAGAAAGAAGCAATTAAATAAAACTTTGGGTCAGATGAATATGAAAATGTGCTAGGTTTTAGTGTAATGGGTTGCTAAATGAGCAGCTCTTTTTGGCAGATCGGAGACATGAGGCTCTATCTGTTTGGTTGCATAGTGAGTGAGGAAAGACTGTATTTATCCTCTGTTGCACACCGCCAAGTGGCACAACTTTGAGTCAGATGGGACATGGGCAGAATACAACCTTGACAACCATGGCAACCGTATACATAATATTGCAAGAAGAAGGCCATCTGAGAGATGCAATGTCTCCAGCATGCCCTTGGTTTGCCCCAATTAGCATGCCTGAAACACCTCCCCAGGAAGGCATCTGTGCAGCATCCTCAATAGATACCTGAACCACCTTAACTGGCTCCTCTCGATGCGGAGGAGCAGCGGTCTACTTTGAGCCTCTCTTGGCTGTCTGAGCTCCTCACCCTATCTCTGAGGATGAGCCCAGCCACTCTGTTAAAAAAACTTATTTTGGTCGCTTTTATTTACGGTCTCATTATTTCGATCATTAACCACAGCTCATCACCATAGTTGAGGGTTGAAACATAGATTGACCAATATGATGACCGCATCTGTCTGGCAAACTCCTGCTCCATTTAATCATATTCATTAAAAAATAATATAAGTGATAACAAACAAAAAGAATTACACCAACTGTATCATATTGGGACTAAGTGTAGAAACACCAACCACCTGTTTCTGCTGATGTCAAAGACATAGATGTTGCCATGGTGATCTCCAGCAAGGAAGGAATCCCCTGTAGTGTCAAAGGTCACGTGGAGAAATCGGACTGTCTTGCCCTGCTGGGCAGTGCGGGCCACGGTCACTAATACACTAAGGAAGCCAAAAGCAAAACAGACAAAAAACACAGACATACAAGTGAATTTTTTTAGTGTATTGTGGTTGCTCCCTGGTTGTTACAATTTAACCTGATCAAACTGGCAGAAATATCTCTCATGTTTTGTTTGTCTTCACATTTGTTTTCTCTTTCATAATGCTGGTATTCTGGGATTTCTCATGGCATATCAGCTTATTCCTTTTGTGTTTGATTTGTATGATATGAACCTGTGTGTGTAAGCTTTGCTTCTATCAGTTGCACATTTAAGCAAATTGTGCAATGTGTCATAACAGAAATATTTGAATCATTATCACAGTAGGATTATGACAGATTGTTTGCTTTAAGAGTCATTATTAGCACCTGCAGTGCAACAGGTGTAGCTGTATAAACATTGCACACAGTGAGCGGCTGATTTTCCGGTTCGATGTCTGTCCTAGAAACATTTGCATACAGATGTCTCTCTCTCCCACTCCTGAGTATCAGCTGAACATCTGAGACTTAGCTCTTTAATACTCACCCCTTCCCTTGTGTTGGCTTTCGATGCCAAATTTTACCTTCTTCTTTATTCCCAATATCCGTCACCTCCATTTGAACTCGGAACACAGTGCATACATGTAGAAAACGGAAAACTTAGCTCAACTTGGTGTTTCTACAGCAGGACATGGCTAATATAAGGGCTAACAGGCTAATTTGTACAGGCGGAATAAACAGCGCGAAATTTGAAAGAGCGACACTCCCTGTAACTGGTTATAAACAACGACCAGAAAAGCCGGAGAGATTATCAAAAATACTCCGAGACATTGGCTTTTGTTTAAAGTTCAGCTCTACGCTAAACCTTTTCGTCCAGGCTTCAGTTTTAAAGACACTTTTTTTAGTTTAGAGAGACGGTTATTTTGTCACTCTTTTTTGACGTAACAGGGAAAACAGAGGTTTGCATTATGGGAAATGTAGTCTAAATGCGCAAAAGGACTTATCCAGACGATAGCGCTGTTACAAAGCTTTCTTAACTTTCTTAACACTAATGCAAGTTAAATTCTGGATATATGTTTTGTTCCAAACGTTATTACAATTCAATATGCTTTAAAAATAGATGCCTCCGAGTCTGAGCCCAATGTCTGTGATTCAAATAAGAAATGAAAACATAAGATAATCCTTTATGCCACATGGGGGAATTTGCAGTGTTACAGCAGCATACAATGTAGAAATGTTGAAATAAGATAAGAAAATAAATACTATTAAATATTATTAAATGTGTGCAAGACAAAAGATGAAAACAAGATTAAACTCTGTTGTCCCCACTAGCTCAACTGTGAAACTAAAAAAAACACATCTCAGATACATAGATTGAGGTGAGCTGTTATAAAACAAGGTAACTCACATATACTGTGTCTCTGTAGAATAGTGAACGTGTGTTTTTATTTATATTAATTATTTTGTCTTGTAGATGCAGCTGCTATTGAAACCTCTCTCCACAGGTGGCTGCTGATCCGTAAAGCACCACCTCCTTCTATTGCTGGTTGCCTCTGGTTGGTCAAGTGGTGGCTGTTGCAAATTTCACAGGAAGTGCTGTAATGGCCTGCAAAGCAAAGCCAACAGATGTTAGATAACAAAATCACATCCTATTCTTGAGTTTTCCTTTCAAACTAAAAGCCTCATCTAAAGCAGTCTGAACGTGCAAACCCGCCATGTCATTGATGCTGTATGCATTTATTTAAGCACAATTATTGCCCAATTTCAACATATTCACCTTAGACTCTCAAAAATTATTTAGACTGTCTTTCCAATAAGTACATACTGTATGTAAGCGTTGTGAGATAGTCTCCATGGCCACACAAATGTAACAATCAGTATTCCCTTTGATTTAAAGTTCCTATTTGTTGGATCAACAGAATCAGTTCTGTTCAATGCAGACGTTTTTAAAGTTCAGTAAAGAAAATCAAAAAACAGCACAACATTATACATAAAACGATAACAGTGCTGAATCTGATGCCCAATGCATCAAGTCAGCAGATAATCAGGTTGGTCCCTTGTATTATTATTATTATTGTTGTTGTTGTTGTTGTTGTTGTTATTATTATTATTTAGCAGTAACAGCAATGGTGGTGTTGCTGCTTTTTAGTTAACTGGGAATGCCGAGTTCCAATTATTGTTTTTCAACCTTCAGTTTTTGCCTAGATTTATCTCATTAAACTGAATTTGACATTTCAGCTACTTAAAATACATTCAGCATTCAATTCAGATTTTAAATTTAAATCAAGCTTAGTCTCTTTCTACCTTTTTGTTAGATGTTTTTGTACACATTTTCTGCAGACTGTGTTTTTGCTGCTTTATTATCTAAGGACTATTTTGCATTCATTTTCCCTGTACTGTGCATGTTTTGTGAATTTTTACATTCATTATCTCAAGACCTTTAGCATTTTCTGCTGATTTAACGTATTTCAGCAGAGCATTTCAAAGGCAGCGTTTCATGAACATGACATGAAAGAAGGAGCCAGATTTCAGGCAACATTTTCTCGGGAAAATGCACATTCTAGTTTTATTTTGAAAAAACTAAACCGGACACACGTGTCCTTCCTTCCCGAACTTTATCATGTGCGAAGCTAGCTGTCTGTGATTAGCCACGTCATGTAAACTTAGCACTAGGGCAGTTGTCATATTAAGGTATCCAGGGGTCGCAATTTTGTGGGGGGGACCGGCCCATCTTCAGAGAAGGGCTATTGTTTGTGGATTATTCGTGGACAGAAACCCTATGGAAAGATGTCAGATATTGGGGACTGGTTCAGAAGCATCCCTTTAATCACCCGGTCATGGTTTGCAGCCTCGATTGTTGTTCCCTTAATTGGGAAACTAGGTTTGATTGACTTATGGCACCTCATTCTTATCCCGGAGTTGGTCTTTACCAGATTCCATGTAAGTATTTTCCTCTCGGCTCTATTCACCTGAGTATGTGGAGTCAATAAAAGTGGATGTGCTAGGTTAGTTAGCAGCTGGCTAGCAGGGCTCATTGAGCAGGCCTGTTAGCTGTGTGTGATGGTAGCCAATGAGAGGGCGAGACGTTGGAGGACATGACTTCCGGTTGTTGTCAAAATGTTGCTTTATTTAGTAACAGTGGTCATCCTCTATCTACATAACTTCCGTGTGGTAAGATACTTGAGTCAGAGGGTTTAGGCTAGTGAGCTGGAGCTGGAACTGGATCAGTGTCACTACTATAAGTCTGAGACAAGATCAGAGACAGAGATCCTGCTCTCAGTCTATTTTCAGAGGAAGCCCCGTCATACACAGTCTACTAGCAGAATCTGATCTAGGGTTACTTTCATAATCGATTAACGTGTCGATTACTTTCTCCATTAACCGAATACTTGTTTAGTCATAATATCAGAAAATGTTGAAAAATGTTGATCAGTGTCTTCCCAAACCTGGAAATAACAACGTTCTCAAATGTCTTAAAAAAAATGTATTCCGTTTTAATGATTTCTATGTTATATGGAGTAAATAAACCAGAAATGATCAACGTTGACGAATCTGAGAGCTTGTTTTAATTATTAAAACATATTTTAAGCTTGATTGTGGAAGACTTGCTAGCTTTGACTTGAACAGAACGTTTGCGCCCTTTATTCACTTACTAGATAAATGCTATATTAACTCCCCTTGAATAACTCTTTCAGGTTTTTGCTAATTTTTTCCCTCAAATACATCACTGTTAGTTCTAGACCAGTGTCTTTCTTTTTCAACACATTAACATCCATTTATCTATCCTCCACATGAGGGTCACAGGGGATGCTGTGCCAATCTCAGCTGACAGTGCAATAGGCAAGGGTACATCCTAGACAGATCGCCAGTCCACCACAGGGTCACATAGAGACGAACAACCATCCACTCACATCTATGGCAATTTAGAGTGTCAAATTTGCCTAATCCCCATATTGCATGTTTTTGGACATCACTCCACAGTGTGAGAAATGCACTCTTGGTTTGTTTGTATGTGTATTGGGATGCTGTCTCCCGCAATATGGAGCAGTTACTTTAACAGTGTTTTGGAGTAATTATAAAATATCTTTTTTTGTCGTAAAACAACCCCTCAGGCAACATTTTAACTGTGTGTTACTTTCAGCTACCTGAGGTATGAAGATGTACAATGGTGAGGAGGCAGAATATGAATGTCTCTTAGAAAAACCCGACTCAAAAGAAAGCTCCTGACATAACAAGTGATCTGTCTCATCCATTGTTCTCCCAGTTTGAACTGCTTCCCTCTGGAAGGCATTTTAGACTTTCCACAATCAAGTGCAGTTGCTAAACTTAATGTAATGTCTTTATTAGTATTTGTGACATATTTCTACTGTAATTTCTATGAGATTAACATCTCTTTTTGTTTGTTTCAGCTTTGGAGACCAGTGACAGCCACCTTGTTTTTCCCAATATCCCCGAATACAGGGTTCCTGTACATGGTTAACCTGTATTTCCTCTACCACTACTCCACTCGGCTAGAAACAGGTGAGATGACTGGCCTCGGTGGGTTTAACACATGCAGGCACATTAAATACGCTTCCTGTCATGCTTATGTTTCTGTTTGTATTGTTTGGCAGGGGCGTTTGATGGCAGACCTGCAGACTATGTCTTCATGCTTCTCTTCAACTGGATCTGTATTGTTGTATCCTTTGTACTTGCATCATGAACTCCCTCTCTTTAAGAGATAGATCAACCTACAGTAAATAGTTTCCTTCAGTGTCTAAGTAACTCATTACATCCCTGTTTTTGCCTTTGCTTTCTTTGCCCTCTGCATTTCTCTCTCCCTCCCTCTGCCTCTGCAGCACCGTGTGCCATGTCAGTGTGGCTCTGTGCCAGTGGCCCAGTGTCAGTCTCCCCCTGCAGAGCAGAGAAACCTAATCTAGGTCACATGCAGCACCGGCAGTGCAGCCTGGCCCACATCTCAGCGGTGCTGTGCCGTTTAGTCAGAAGTTCAAGCTCCTACTGCTTGTCTTGATTTATTTATTTTTTTTTATAAACGGACATTACTTAAATTTACATGTCGTATTTCAGGAAAAGATTGCCTTCCTTAAACCCCATTCAAAAATATATGGTCGCTTTTTATCCCCTTAGGCTAATAATGGAAATTATTTTTCAAATCAAGTCATATGAGAGGTCATATCTGATTTGCCAAAGTCGGACACCTCGTTCAAAGAGGCAGAGATGGTGGGTGGTAGAAGGCTGGTGTAGGGATTTAAACTGGAAACTCTCCAGTCTCCAGCTGCTCTTATCTTAAGGCTCCAGCTGTGATTGCTTTGCCATGGTACTGTCCTTGACTCTTGTCTGTAGATAACGGGGATGCTGATGGACATGCGGGTGAGACTCTTCTTCTCTCTGAATTTATATCACAACTTAAATCATGGTATCACAATAGTTATCTGACGTGTTTTGTTATTATGAATCCATAAATGTAGTTTAATTTTGGTTCTTTTATAATGATCATCAGTCATCAGTAAACAGTATTCAGTAATAATAAAGAGCTAGCAGTAAACCTTGTGATTAGCTCTGGTTTTTCCTATCCTGTCCTGTTAACAGAGTAAAAACTAAACTTTTGTATTTTTGCTGCTGCACATGTGATCACTGAATTTCTAATATTGACCTTTACCAGTCAACTGAGGGAGACCCTCATTTCTAAAGATGCTGAGCATGAGCAAAGACATTAAGCAAATGTAAAGGCAATCATAAAAACACTGTCCTAGAAAACAAAAGCAGGTTCTTCTATATTGGTTGCAGTCCGATCGTGGGCATTTGTTCAGTAAAAGCTGAAAATGAGCAAGCAGTTTAAGACATTTAAGTTTCAGATTGAAGTTGGTTATAAGCTTTGATACAAAGTGATGTTCATGAATGTGATGAGGGCAGATAAAGCATTTGGGGATTTCCATGAGTTCCAGATTTCAGGCAGTCAAATGTTTTTATTCAAGCTTGAAAAACCACAAACCATTTCTGAGAATCTGAAAATGGAGGGGGACTGTGAAAAAATGGTTGGTTCAACCCCTTGAATTAAAGCTAAAAGTGAGATCACATCTTGATTTATTCAGGTCAAATCCATTGTGGTGGTGCAAAAGTTGTGTAACTGTCCAATTACTCATGTGACTGACTGTATGTGAAATCAAAAAACTATCTTTTTGTTTTCTGTAGGGACACTTCTAACGTCTAACAATAAACAGACCTAATAAGTGACTCACATAAAAACTGCTCTTTTAGTTTCAGACAGAGTTGCGTTGTTGATGCTTTGTGTCTGCTTGTGTTTTCAGCTACTCATGATCCCGCTGATCATGTCGGTGTTGTACGTCTGGGCGCAGTTCAATAAAGACGTGATCGTGTCCTTCTGGTTCGGAACACGATTCAAGGTATTTAAGGTTTCCCACTGTGACTCAATACATTTCTAAAGACGCTCATATATCATATTACTACCAGAACATTGTTATGTGTCATTATTATGCCACATAAAGGTTTTCTACCTGAATTCAAAGGCTGTAACTAATATTTCTCATGCTCTATCATAGGCGCATTATCTACCCTGGGTCATCTTGGGCTTCAACTTCATCATTGGAGGCTCGTAAGTAACAATATTTAATCAGTGACATTAAATTCACATTAACATAGTTACCTCTTTAACACATTATACATTTTTTTTCATTTCTTGTGTTTAGGGCAACAGCCTGAAAAGCAGGCTGTTTTTATGTTGCAAATGTTAAAACTCTATACATGTAACACTATTAATGTGTTATTTGCTGTTCCTGCACAGATTTGTGAATGAACTGACGGGGAATTTAGTGGGTCACCTCTACTTCTTCCTCATGTTCAAATACCCAATGGACCTGGGAGGACGCTCCCTTCTCTCCACACCAGAGTTCTTGTAAGTTTTTTTTCCCAAACCTTTTTTTATTTTACCTAGGCCAAATTCATGATAAAAGAAATCACATTTACCTTGTAGATTTGACAAAGGCCAATATTTTAATCTTTTTATTTGAAAACCTTACACGTATTGTGATGTTTTAACTGTGTTATGGCGTTGACTTAAAGGTTGGAATCAATTAATCTTGTTTCCTTGTTCTAAGTGCTGTGCAAATTGAAAAATGTGATCCAAGAAACATTTCAAATCTTTAGGTCATAGAGTGGTAGTTATTTTCAGTGTGTTTCGTAGACAATCTTTAACACAGTGAATATTAAACTAGAGCTTGACTAAGAATATATAACAATCGCAGTATTTGTCAGAAAGGTGGGAATTGAGTTCAGCTCTTTTGTTCGACTGTCTCATTTACCCTCACACCGTGATTGCCACCTATAGCCCCAGTGATTAGACAAGGTTTAAACATCTGTCACCAAACCACTGATTTAACATCTAAATACAGAGGAGAGAGTGAAGTTAACGAACCAAACTGTTCCCTTTTTATCTCCTATCAGAACCATCTGTGCATTTGTTGCTGCATGTGCTTTGAATTTGTTATTCATTAATCCTTAACAAATTTATTCGACCAAATTTATGTCACAACTGCCCTAAATCTACAGCATTGGTAATTATCAAAATAATCGTTTATGTTTCTGTAATGGTTAATATACCAGTATGTAGAGGCTCTATATTTTTAATGCTTTTATTTCATGGATTATTATTGTTATCTATGAATTTCGAATGCACTGTTTTATGAAAAAACTGAAGAAATATTTAAGCACATTATTATTAAAATTCACAAAAATTGTAGGTGAAAACTCAAATTGGGGTGCTGAAATTCCTGCATTCAACAACGGCTCTAAATTGAAAATATTCAATTTTTAAACTTCATCTCACATTTGTGTACTCGTCTCTCCCTGTTTGTTGCAGATATCGGTTTTTCCCTAACAGGAGGGGAGGGGTGTCGGGCTTTGGAGTCCCTCCCAGCAGGAGACCAGCTGCCCAGGAGCAGGCAGGAGGAGGAGGAGGAGGAGGAGGAGGAGGTGGAGGAGGGGGAGGGGGTGGTGGTGGTTTCGGAGGACGTCACAACTGGGGCCAAGGCTTCCGCCTGGGTGATGAATGAGAGGAGGTGGCTCCATCCTCCTCCTTAGCTCTGAACAACTAACGGCCGCACAGCTGTTGACTCGGGTTAAAATGCTCGCTTCTTCACGTTTTTTTTCTTCTTCTCTGATTTGAGGGAATTAACAATATATATATATTGATCTTAATTCATTTGCATTTGTGTTTATTTTTAGAGGTGACGGGATGAAATTTGAAAAAGTGGGCATTTTAATCAAGAAAGCAGCAGGACTCGGACTCTGGCTTCAAGTAAAGCCAGGTCTACTTCTCTACTCAACGACTGCTAATGTGTCCATGTGAAGCAGATAGAAGAAAATGTACTTTCTTTTTTTTTTTGCAATGTGATGACTCTTGATCTCCCCTCCCCTTCATTTCCTCCCTCTTCTTTTCATCCCTCCTCCTCAACCAACTGCCATTGGTCTGTCAAGACTGGAGATGTTGCAGCTGCACACCAGCATGCTGTTAATTCTGATTCATGTGTTCCTGTTTTGTCTCTCTCTGTGTTGCCATATCAGATTACAGTGTATTTACCAATGCACAGGGAGCGAGCTCTAGGCATCCCATCACACAACATGGACAAAGCTATAGAGCGAGTGAGTGTTTCCAGGTCTGAACTTAAAGAACACAGGTGTAAAATACTTTGAAACCCCCTGTTGTAGGACGCGATCTTAACAAAATGAGGCGAAAACAGGATTTTCCTCTTTTTGTAAATAAAACTGTTTATTGAAAGGAGTGTGATTTATTAATTTAAAGAATGAATTTTATCTCTCACTCTCTGAGAGATCTATGTTCATCAGTTAATCTACAGATTTCAGTACACATTGAAGTGGAAAACATTTTTGCTTGTATAGTCTAACAGACTAAATATAAAGGTTTTTTTCTGCTACTACAAAAGCTTTGTTGATTCAAATGTAATTAAATGAAAACCATGTGCAACACAAAAGGAAGCCATGTCTCTCAAGCTCAAACTGAGGGTGTCATTGAGGCTGCTGTCAAATCTAGTACAGTGAAAAGGTTTTTAAATGTGTATATTTGCTCACTGACAGTTAATAGAATGGAAAGACTACAAGGCCGCTGATGAACAGTAAAACATTAAAATCATGTAGGCCTGCAACTACCGATTATTTCCATAATCCATAAAATGTTGATTAGGGTTTCTCAAATCTCAAAATCAACCAATTATGTTACATGGAGCAGAGAAACCAGAAAAAAATCCACATTTAAGAAGCCATTAACTTAGTATTCGATTAATAATTGATTAAACTGAAGTCTGTGACATATTGTGAGCTGGAATAATAGCAGCCGTCAAAGGTTTGCTTGCAAACAAAACGTGTCTCTTTAAAGATTTATAATAAAAAAAAAAAACCTGTCAACAAAACCGGTGATTATGACGAGCCAAAGAATCATCAAGCATTAATGTTCTGTGTATTACGACTGGTTGTTTTATGCACTCTAAAAACTTGCTTCTTTTTCTTCAGTTAACAAATAATCCTGGAGTGGGGTTTTTATAGTCAGTTGTATGTTTATTGAGTTACAGCAGACATTAAGTAGAAAATGAAAATGCAAACAGTATTCCCTATTAGCCAAACAAATGTACAGTCGCCCAGAAACGTGTCTGAGCATGAAACTAAGGACACAACAGCAGCAGCAGCAGCAGCAGACATTCAGCCAGCAAACAGCCATACGCCTGCTGGTTCAAACAAGGCTCGTCAAGTCTAGGTGACAGCGGAACTCAACCCATTTTTAATCACTGGTACAAATACTGCAACAACTTGCAATTTGACCCATGAATAAAAACGAAAAAAATCCCTTTCGTGGAAATGAGTGTCTTAAAAATGAAAGGCGTTGAAGCACATGCTTAGCAGTTCGTGACAGCTGTAGCCGAAGAGGTAATAGCCAACGACTCCAAACGGTATCAGCATAGTTTTCATCGTTTCATCGAGTCACAAGCCCAGATATTAAGTCACCATGAACCGACAGAACAGGAATCACGCAAACTCTGTGCTGCTTGGAATAGATGGACAAAGCTGAGAGAAAGAGAGAGAAGAGTTAAGAGTTCCTGTGTGTTCAGATCCATTTCTTGAAAATAGGTCAAAGAAAAAGGAGCTTTCGCCATTTCCCCTGCGCCACATTTCCACTGTCACCACCCAGATGTTCTTGCGGAAGTTCAGTTAAGAATCATTTTCAAGTCCACAATTCTGTACTTGACCCACAACCAAGGCAGACAGGAAATGTCAGGTAAGAGCTGAAAGGCAGCGTGGTGCGATCAAACACAGTTTCATTAAAAGGAACATTCTGTATGGTTTTGTGAAACGGGTGCTGATGCATAAACCAGAAGAAATAAGTTGGGAAGTGCAGTTTGTTCATCCTGACTTGTCTTGGTCTGCCTGAGTGACTGTTTCAGCCACTGCTCATTCTTCATGACTGCCTTCTCTAAAACACACGTGAGTGATGTTCACCTTCACCAGCGTGAATGTTGTTGCTACCGGAGAAAAGAAAAAGTTACAGTGTGAAATGAGGTGACCTATCATAAGAACATCTATCATTACAGCAGGTAGATATGCAAGTGCCATCAAAGACTGCTCATGAAGAGTAGTGAGTAAGAAGGATTTTCCCAAAAAAAAGGACAACATTTTCAGCAAGAAAATTGATTATCATACACTCTGAACTTGGAACAATGACAACATAAAGAAAAAAGTTTTGGGGAACCCGTCAGACTTGTTTTTAAAAATGTAACAAAACTTGCCCGCGAAGTAAAACTGTACAAACATTTTTTTTTTTTGTAATACAGAAAAATATTTACAAGCGTACATCTCTTTGTGTGTCTGTGTTTTTAAAGTGTACTAATAGTAGTAAGAACAATGCATCAAGTCCAGCTTTGGCACTCCTCTTAATGTCAGCATCTGCACCTCACATCAGTGCCTCTAACAGTGGAACTCCAAAGTCCCTGACGCTTTGTGATGACATCACACGCAGACAGTTACATCACGAGTTCCACATTTGGTCGCCACATGGTGGTCAACGATTTAATCGACCTGAAACACAATCAAGACACCAAGGCAGAAAGAGGAGACTCAGATTAACACTGGGTCAAATCACGGTTCTCCTTCCTGTGTTAACTTCCAACTGATTTCATTAATACTTTTCTCAGATTAGAATTTAAAGGTTGGGTGTAATGTAGATGTCAGAAAAAACAATGAATTATACATTTCTACCTAAGTTTTAAATTAGGGCTGAATAATTTAGGGTAAATATCTAAGATACTGCAAATTTGACTTTCAATCCAATTAAATTTTATTTGTATAGCACCGAATCACAACATACATCTCAAGGCACTGTACATAGACAACATTGTAAAGAAAAAAAAACCCTTTTAACAGGGATATAGTCTTTTGTAGTCAAGAGATTGTTTTAGACGGAGTTAAAAAGATAAAACATTACCATACAACGTCCCATTAAAAAAACCCCAACAAGATTTGAGTTCAAGACATGGTACTGAACCTAAACAATAAAAAACTAGAATAATAATAACGAAAGCTCTGTCTATGTTAAATCAATAATAATAAAAATTCAAATCAGGAAATCATGAGATCCTTTAAACTTTAACATCATACATCTCATTCACTTGACACAATTTGCAAATAAAATAGCATTTTGTTTCACATTATGATTTGAAAATGATTAATTGTTCATCCCTAAGCAAAAGTGAAAACCTATCTATCTATCTATCTAGCTATCTATCTATCTATCTATCTATCACCTCAAAATGTTTCCATCTACAATCTCCTCAAGACCTCCCGTGACTTCCTGTGTGCGTGTGCTCGGCGACACGTGTGATGCTAATGACAGTGTGGTCCAAATATCATCCTGCCGTCCCAGCATGCCATCTTTCTAAAGGACCAGTCAGACGTAATTACATGCTAATAACTTCCTGGGGAGTTGAACACTGCAGCTGTGGCATCTTAAAGGAACAGTTCCCCCATTTATGTATCTATTTACTTAAAGCCAAGTCACACAACGAAGCTTCTACAACCCTCCTCTTCCACTGAGATCAGGTTCTCAGTGGAAGGAAAAAATATCCCAGCATGCACTGGGAGAATAGCCAGAAAACACCTTGATTAAAGCCATGTGTAACTTCTGGGTTGATTAAAATATTTTTACATTAGCAACATGTGAAATATAATGTATAATGTGAATGGAAGTGCAATAAATTAATCCTGATATATTTCAGCTCATTGTTTTGATTTGACCCATTGTTTTTTCCGATTTGATTCGCATCTGCATAAATCAACATTGTTTTCAGAGCTCTACAAAACAAGAGCTATACGCCAACTGTCCAGCCCTTAACTTCAAATAAAGTTTGTGAACTCTTAGCAACCAATAGTCGGATGTCTGCCAGGAAGTCACAAACCATTTCAAATGCTTCCAATGCTGCTGATACAGGAGCATAATATGCAAACCTTATCATTTTTATTCAAAGCAGTTTTAACATCTGATACTCATTTGAATTTTCCATGACTACATTCCTGTTATACTGCATTCATTAAAAGGGGATTTTCACTGATTAAACCTACCATCAACCAGTGACCCTTCCTGGTTGCTCTAAGGATTTAACATCAGAGTCTGTTGCAAGTCTCCGTCCCTCCACTCCTTCTTCAGTCTCCTCCCCCACCGCCACTGTCACCTTCACCCACCTGGCAAGAAAACAAACAAAGTTAAAACATAAACAGTCTCCTTGAAGGACCTTGATACATAATTGAAGAAAGACAAAGTTCAATTCCACTCTTAAAATTGAAATATCCAATAAAACATGTATGACTTCTTCTCTTCTTTTTACAATACATACAAGCAAAGGGTGGATAATTTCAGCCTCCACAGAATTGCTACACCAAAAAAATCTTGTTTCTGATGTTTCAACCCACCTCCCTTTGTCAGCAGTGTCAGGGCTAGTTTGGTCCAGTCTGTTCCGGCTCAGGTCGGTCACACTGTGGGCTATTCTGTCTGTCAACCACTGTATTTTGTCTTGTTCGGACAGCTTGGAAGGCTCTGTAGCAGCTGTGTTCTCTCCAGCCTCCTCCACTGCATGAGCAGTTTTATGAGGGAGGAAACGCAGAGAAAGCAAAAAGTCAAATAAGGGTACAAGACATTTAGCATAATTTACATAAAGTGAAGTAACAAAAAAAAAACACAACTTCTAGTTCTCACCCGTCACAGTCTTGACTTCCGAGGAAACACTCCTGTTCTGGTCCTGACTCGCTGCCTGCTGCTCAGTCAAGTTCTGACTTTGGAAACATTCCATCCAGTCCAAGGTTTCACCGCTTTTCAGTGCCAAGCGGTGGTCCTTGAACCAACGAACAATGTCAGTGCGTCCCAAGCTT
Organism: Solea solea; assembly: GCF_958295425.1. Lineage (NCBI taxonomy): Eukaryota > Metazoa > Chordata > Actinopteri > Pleuronectiformes > Soleidae > Solea > Solea solea. The sequence continues at coordinate 15,891,923 of NC_081146.1, forward strand.
GTTTGGACCTCGAGCTGGCTGTACTCCTCGGGAGACGGCCACTGGGTCCGACAGAACATCTGTGGAGACAGCAGGCATTGGACGGTATAGGATCCTGATGGTGCGTTGATGGAAATCACAGCTGACCGACAACCGGGGGGGGGGCGCATAACTCAAGCGTGCATGCAACCAAAGATTCCTACACTCCATTTTGATGAGTCATTAACACAGCTCATACTTAAGGCAAGGTATGGCCGTACACTGTATTGGTTTTGATACCTTGACTTTTTATTACCATGGTGTATCTGGAAACTAGTTATAGATCCATGTTTGGGAGACAGATTAACACCATTTAATCAGTGCTCAGAGGAGCTGCAGACCATTGCTGACTATTATTTCACCAATCCATCCATTTTAAATCCTACACATTTACCTTTATGTAATATAGAGTTGAGTGTTCCTATAAATACACTGGCTATTGATAGGCTTAACACATAGGCTGATGGACTTTTATTTTCAGTAGCTGAAATATATGGGTCACCATTAAAAGACAGCCTGCACAGTTTGTTACTGGGCATAAAACAAGTGCTGCTGCTGTTCATCAGACATCTCATAAATACACCGTTAGGTTCCAATTAAAGGATTTCTGAGCCGATGGGTTCCCACTGTTTCCCAGACACAACACTTCTCTTCCCTTCACTTCATCACACATCACCCTGTTATCACTTGGCATCAGATCTCACTTTAAATATACAGGTATCAGCCAACTTCATCATGTGGTGTCAGTGTCAGTGCATTTCCTCAACAACCAGTCCAATTCAGCATTCATGAAGAAGAATCATTTCATTTTACACATCTCGCAAACTGTATTAAAAAGGTGCCATCTCATCAACTAATCCCTTCACATCTCACCTCATTAATCTGTTGTTACCATTAACAGCCTTTCTGAAATGATCACATGTATATTACTTGAGTTCACACCATTTTAAACTGTGGTTTATTATAACACAGCCAGCGCTGACAGGGTTCTGTCCCCTCCACTTACCTCTTTGAGCAGGGTGAGGGAGCGGCTGGTGATCGGAGCAGGGCTCGCGGAGACGGACAGGATGGGAGGATGAGGAGATGAGGAGGAGGATGAATTGAGGATGGGAGGAGATGCTGCAGAGGAGAGGGTTGGGGGGTGAGGGGAGGAGGCTGCCAGCACAGGAGGGGAGGAAGAGGACGACGAAGAAGAGGAGAGGACAGGTGGGTGAGGAGAAGAGTGGAGAGGTTTTGCATCCTGCTCTCGATGAGAGGCCCCGTTCAGCAACCCCCCGGGCTGCTCTTGTCTGTCCTCTGTGTTTTTTGAGGTCATGCTGAGTAAAGTCTTCTCCATGTTGTCCCGCAGTGCCCTGCGCTCTGAAAACCAGCAGTCCACCTCTGTCTTGGACAACCTGGTATCCTGGGCCAGCTGATCTGCAACAGAAAAGAGTCTGTCAGATGGATCGCATGAGCCGTGTCATGTCTTTTTGGAAATTCTGTCTCTCTCCAGGGATCTTGAAATGGGTTCATTAAAAACATTTATGCTATTTCCGTCATGCAGGAATCCACCAGATATGGACCTACAGCTCCTTTAGGGTGAAACAAATTAAATTACATGCTGTGAGCTCTTATAAATAGTAGAAAACACAACATAATGTCTAAAGGAACATCCAAGTAACAAAGTGAGGACATTAAACTTCGCAAGAACACAACCAGCCAAGTCTAAACCAGAAGAAGATTAAAAAGTAGTTTTATAGTTTTTGCATCATTTTTGACAGGAAAGTGCATGACATATGACATAAACTAAAGTCATGGCCGCCTGATTTTTGTGCTTCACTGGCTCCTGATCTGCAGGACAGTTATCATAAGTTTTAGAAGGCAAATGCAAACATAAGGTGATCATATCAAGCATCAGAATTAAGCATTCGGGCTGAGACCACCAGCAAATGGGTTATCTATAATATATCTATAGTTATCTATATATATTTGCTTGAACACATTGAATAACTGTAGCTTCATTATTTATCTAGTATTGAACCCTCAAAACTTGACTCAGTCCTGGTCACAGAGACACCGTGTGTCGACAATGAGGGAATAATCTTAAGGTATGCGTTTGTGACAGGTTTGTTGACCGGTCAGTACCGAGTTCTGCCTCAGTTGGAGAGCTGCTTCTCTGGAAACTCTCCTCCAGTGCCTTCAGCTGCTCTGACGTCTTTCCCTTCACTCTCTCCAGCAGCGGAAAATGGCTGGGGACCACTTTCTTCACAGGATCTTTAGGTGCTGGTGTCACCTCTGCCTTCACCAGCACTGGTGGCTGTGGGACACCTTGAAATGGAACAAAGACATAATTTAATTAAGGCTGAGAATTGCTCTTTTTTAACTAAAAGCCTGACAATCAATCCATCCAATTTTATTTTAGCTTCTTTGGAATGCACAAAAAAAGCTGTATAATTATTCACAGGGAAGGTATTTCATCATTTCAGATGTCTGACACTGATCGCACCACGTACCTTTGAGATTAAGGAGCCTCTGTTCACTGAACCACTTCTTTATCTCTCCTCTGGACAGCCCAGTCGTCTCTATCAGCCTGTAGATCTATCACACGACACAAGATAAAACACTGGATGAAACAATAAAGCACAGGTGCTCATCAGTGACAGGTGTGTTGGTGTGCTTAAGAAAATGCAGCAAATTACAAAAATACAGAAGAAACAGCAACAGTTACAAAGGATAATGGCATTTAAAACAAAAAAACAACAAAAAAAATGCCATTTCACTCACTTATTCTTACCTCATCTTCCTCAGGGAAAGGACAATGTGAGTAGCTGGACCTCAGTACTGAGAGCTGCTCTGCTGTTTTATTAGGGTCAACTGTAAAATTTAGCAATTTAGTTGACATCAGCTTGGATGTGGTCATGGGCGCTGAAATGGTTTGAATGATGGAGGGTCGTTTACTCTCTGTGGTGATCAGAGGGGTGGTCAGTGGTCGTTTGAGTGACTGCACCACCTGTGGTAATCATGCAGGACATAATTATTAGAGGTTAAGCTGGACAGTTAGGAGTGATATTGACTAATTGCCAGTGTTTTCTACCTGGTTAGTCACCGTCAGTGCCAGTGGTGCACAGGTGACCGTGGAGCCATTGGCTACAGGAGTGAGCACCAGGCTGGTCTGTCCCAGCAGGTGACAGGGTAGAGACTGCAGGAGAGGGGCTGCTGCCTGCACAGATTTGGAGGCTGCAGAGATGGCAGTCATGTTGGCGGACGAGTGGGAGTTGAGCTGAGGAGTGACCACGGTGAACGTTTGAGGCACAGAGGAGATTGTGCCGTTAAACATTTTCTTCCTGGCTTCTTCCACCTGACACACAAAGAGAAGACTTGATATACATGTGTGTTTAACAATATGCAGTAGAATAATTAAGAATATAATAATTTATTTTCTAAGAGTTAAAAAGTTTCTCAAACCATTATTATTTTTACTCTTTGTGAAGAAAACGCAAAAAATATAATATGGGAGAAATTACTCAAAAAATTAAAGATATCATTATAGCTGGATCTCCTACCTCCTCAGGTGACCAGCTAATTCCCTGTTTGAGCCTCTGTGTGGTGAACCACACTTTGATTTGCTCCTCTGGATGTTTTGATGCTGCAGTGAGCCAGGAGAGCTCAGCCTGTGTTGGGTAGGGGAACTTGTTGAAGGAGGAGATGAGTGTCAGGTTGTCGTCCAGGGAAGGGTTGTATTTGGTTGTGTTGAGGGGGACTGCGATCTTCGGCACCTGGGACAAAATATCAGTCATCAGCTTGGTTTTATAAAAAAAAACTAAAACCAAAAAAAACAAAAAAACAAGATAACACCTAACTCTGCAAACTTAAATTCTTCCCTAGAAGCCAAGTTAATCTCGTCGCAAAAACTCTGTCTTAAAATGACAAATTATACAGGAAAATCAAAGATAGTATTTATAACATTTGTGCACTAATATATTTAAAAAAGGACAATAATGTAATATATTTTTGAGTAGTGTTCTTACATTAGCCAAAATGTTTCCAACACTTACATCCAAAGAAATCTATATTTATATTCCAGATAGCAGATCGTGTCATTGGTCACTTTTTAATGACTCATGCACTTCCGCAGAGCTGCTGCACTGTTTTGGGGTTTAACTTTAAAGATGCTGTAAATAATGTTCTTTTAATTCCTCTAAGACCTCTGTATTCAATAAAAAAAAACACAAAAATACTCATACTAGGGGTACAGGACATGTTGCTTTTGGAACATATGCAACAGGTAAAGGCATTGATGGCTACTTGATGTTGCTGAGATTCAGTAGCTGTAGTGAGACACTGAGTAGCATCAGTAACAAGTGGAGAGAGGGAGGAGCTTCTTTCAAAAAGCTGATCATTGTGTGGTGTATGCAACATATAAAAAAATGGAATACAAAGCAACATCAGGAAAAAAGCCAGACAGTATGAATCTCAGGAAGCTCTCAAAATCATCAAACTGCGTAAGAAAACAATTCTTCCCCACTGCATGTCTTTGTCTTACCTGTGTATAGTTTAGAGGTCGCTGTAGAGAAGGCATAATGTGAGAAAGGCCGTCTGCTTTGAGGAGCGTCGACTCTGGGATGATGACGGTCCCATTGACATTAAGCGCCGTGATTGGTTTCTTGGCCAGATCGGCGGTCAATTTGCCGAATTGAGCCTCTGTCCTTTTATTATCCGATGACATTATTTTTGGTTTACCAACCTTCACTGTGGTGGATCTGCTAATTGGCTGTGTGCCAAGTTCGTCCCCTTTGCCAGCAGTGGCACTGGAAGTGTTGTAAATGACCGCATTGTTACTGCAGCCCTCTATTGTCTGCTCTAAGATTGTCTGATTGTTCATTTTGATGCGCTTGAATTTAAAGTTGCTCTCCCCTGGGTGACATCTCTCGTTATGTTCGGTCAGGGTGTCGAACTTTTTTGTGTTGAAGTTGCAGACTGCACACAGGTACAGGGGGTTGAGGATGACGTTCGGATGGTTGGCGTCTACATGTTCTTTGAAAGTGTTGAGGTTCTGTGTGGAGAAGGGGCAGTATTTGCACTCATAGCCCCCCTGCTGCCTGTGCGGAGGCTTGGGAAGGTCTCGGACCTCTGTCGCAGGTTTCTTTTGAGCTTTGGGGGGATCTGAGACATTTCCCATTGAATCCAGATCCATGGGAGAATCTGTTCCTGTTGAGAGATCTGCCTCCATGGGCCCCTCCTCAATGTGGTTCTCTTTTGTTGTCTGGGAGAGAGGACAGTAAGCTTTCAGATCGGCAAATGTGCACAAGATCAAAACATGAATACATTCGTTAGAACCTGGATATAACCTGGGTTTAAAATATAAAAAAATAACATACCAAAATTACAACTAGATAGAAACATAATTTGATAACAATCTATCCTTAATGGAAAAATCAATCCACCTTTCTTCAGTCTGCTCAATCATTAATCCAGTCCAATTTTTTGTTATTTCATGTACAATAGAATGTGTACAATAAAACCCCACAAATTCAAGCAATAAAAAAAACAATCATGTGTTCTTAATACTCAGGCTATAAAAGAAAAATTAGATATTATCACAATATGAAGTACCTCCATACTGTGTGATTCCTCTTCCTCATCATCCATCTCCACCATGGTCTGCTCTGGCCGGATCATACAGGGAGTGGAAGCCTTCCGTCGACTGGACATGGTGATGGTAGATACAAGGTTTGTCTTTTAGGAAAGCTGCCCTCTGCCGATGCTTGGCCAGGGATGTTAAAAGAGTCTGTGGCTGAGGTGCCCAGGATGCAGGACTATAAAGGTGTAGACGTGTAGCCAACAGTAGAGTTTGTGGGCTCAGACGGAGCAGCCACAGAGTCGAATCGGAGGAGAGGGTGTCTACCCCTGGGATGAAATATTAGCTGGAGGGACAGGAGGGCAGTGGAACGTGAAAGTCTGCTGGAGATGGGACTGTTGTGGAGTGAAGTAGGCCGGGATCGCTGACAGTGTCAGCTCCAGTGCTCGCAAGCCTCCTGGAGCTGCATGACACAATGCTACCTGGATGAGAAAAAGAAGAGCATGTAAAGCATAAATGTGTTACCATTGGATTGCACAGCATGAGATGGGGAATGAAGAAAAAGGGGGAAAAAAAACACAGAATTATTTTTGAATGTCTCTGAATAGGTGATAAACACAGGCTGGTTTGAGCATTTTTAAGTAATGCAGCATGCTGGGGTATTTATGCTCAGCAGTGTCCCACAAGAATCTGCTTTAACCCATCACTCAAAGGCAAAAGAGCCAAATAAACAACTCTGGATAGTCTACATGTCTTCAAATGATGTAAAAGAATAAATAGATGTAAAAATATCTTGATGATGAAAACAGCAAAGCATGTGTATCTCATATCTTACAATGATGCAACTAACAAGAAAGGTTCAGTGCTTATTTAAGTCCACAAACACACAATCCAGACAAATCATGCTGCAAAAGTTCAACAAGGCAGCATTTCAGTTAGGGCTGGGCGGAATACGGGTCCATACCAAAAACCGGTTTTTATTTTTTTATGATATAAAGTTTTCAGATACCACGAGACAGGTATATGGAAAGCGGAACGTGGCACAGTTCGACAAGGGACCCTTTTTACTGCTACAATGATCAATTCACTCAACCACCTTAGCAGAAAAAGAAACAACAATGTACACACATTTTTTGGCTGTCAGCACAGAAAGTTCTTATGAGAAATCTGGACTTAAAGCAAAATCAGATTGCATTGCAGAGTGGGAGCAGAACCCAGAGACAACACAGCTTCTGATGCACATCCTCAAAGGCAAGAAGCAGTTTCATTTGGACTGGGTGGAAATCCCACCACCATCGAGAGGAAGCTCTTATGAAAAGTTAAGGCAGGGCGAGCAAAGGACCTTTACCCAAGGTAATATTGTAACGAGAGAGAGAGTGAAAAGCTTATCAGACTGAAAAGTCTATTGATATTCCTGAGGCCTCACTCTGAAGCTTCATACTCGTATCCACAGGAGTAAAAAAATCAAATGAGTGGATGCTACAGCAGCGCTCTTCTATCAGGACATAATGAGGTTCCATAAAACATAGTCAGCACAGAAGATGAGGAAAAAGTCTGACGTGTTCCCCTTACTATCCAAAAATTGTGACACTGACAGAAGAAATGATATTTGTCAGTATCAGTATGATCATATTTTATTTTGCTACACAGGACAACTGTAATTGTGAGTGTATGACTTTGTAGGGCGGGGGTTCAGTACAGGCTCAGCACATTAAATATGTACTTTGTTAAGTGTCACACACTTAATAAAGTCATCTCCAACAGCTATGGATTAATCACACGACACTGTATCCTTCAGGATTGCCATTCGCGAGTTGACTCATTGTCCCGAGATATCTCAACTCCTCAAACATCCCACCGAGGCATCATTAGAATGCAGACTCATTTCCATGGTGTCACTATGGCAACCATGGACGTAGTACTGTAGTCAAGTAGCTGCTACATCCACGTCGCTGACAAAGAGAGGAGTGACCCAACCGCATGTGGGATGGTATTTGGTGGGTTTTAAAGACAGGGAAAAAAACTGAAATATTCAGAAAATAGAAATCATGAAGACAGAGCAGACAGGCGTTTAAAGCAGGGAAAATCTCCATCCTACACCTGTGGTGCTATGGATTCTCAAAAACCTAGAATTTTATTTAAATTTTGGTAGAAAGAAAGGAATTGGAGATGTCATGTCAATCATGACCTGCTAAACATCTGCTGGCTCACTGCTGAAATAGCTTTGACATTGTTTCGACGTGCTAATGGGTGTTTATGGATGGATGAAAATCTGACTATGAATAGAATCAAGCTGTAGCTGTACTTTTACCTCATACTGTTACCCACACAAGTAGAGGGAGGGGGGATGAGCAATTCCATTTATGCAACATCCATATTAGTCAGCAGTGAACACGTACAACTGCCGCAGAACTGCAATAATGTGAATGTAAGACATCAGTTTGCATGGTGCCTCATTTGGAGAACAAGTGAAAACTATAGAAGAGATGTAGACTTGTTTAAGCTGCTGCAGTCAAGTTAAACTTGTGAGTTCTGACTGTCTAGTTTTCTGTGTCTGTCTAGTTTTCTGTGTCTGTGCATGAAGTGCTGAACACCAATGATACACTGGCTAAAGCAGCCTCCTCCTCCATCGTTTTCAGTGGAGGAAGGAGAGGCTGCTCTGCTGCTGCCTTGGCTGGATACTTTGAAGCACTAAAAGCCACCATGGAAAACATCAATTAACAACCACAACAATGTATTACTCACCAAAGTTTGTCATAATAACTTGTATAATACCTTTATTAAAGGCCTTGCTAAGTGGCTCCAGTCTCATGGATGAAAAGTGATCACTGCGCCCTTGTGTCCTCAAGAGAAAAACTGGTTTGGGCTGTTAGATTGTTTGGCTGTCAACATTGAAACGAAGAATTGAAAATTTTGTGTCTTTTGCTTTTAAGAGATTCTACACAAATTAACCAAATGTTAATTAATTGTGCACTCTTGGCTGCTTTCATGAGTGGGGCCAAACAGTCCGTCTTCCACCTGTTTGTTTATGTGCTTAACCTAGTCAGCCTGTTAGCTTCTGTGAGCAGTGCAAGCTCTGTGCTGGAGCCACAAACTCCCTACTGTCTGGATGCTCATTAAACTTGTATGAAACCTCAGCCCCTGGCAGCCCGATGCCTGCTCGCCTGTCTGTACTTGGCTACTGTCTGGCTCACTGTCTGTCTGTCTGACCAGTGAAAATACAAGTGGATCCATATTTCTGAAGGAGTTACCTTTAATGCTGCCAGGCAGCAATTGCATTTATCAGCCCTGGTTGTAATCATTTTAGGCTATACACTGGCATACATACTGAAGAGAGCATGGGGGAATCAATGCATACCCTCAGTATCACCGAGCCCCTCTATTGTATGAAGACAGACAAATGATCTAACATGTCAGAAACACAGCATTTGAGTGCAGGACGACAACAAACAAATGAATCACAACAGCACACTCTTCTTCCATTTATGGGTATCATTAATGCAAGAAAACTAGCAGGTAAAACAATGTGGTACTGCATACAGTATGTCCTTGATTTCACTTACAATGACTTTGTATGTTCAATAACATTTCTCGGAAACAACTTTCCTCATGCACTCACTGTGCCTCAGATGTTTAGGTGAAAGGTTGCTGGTCCTTTTTTTTTTGTAAATTACACAAAACAGCCAGACTGATCATATGCACACAAATCGCTTGCAGAGCTTTGCGCCGTCTGAAATGTGAAACGGTACATCCTGTGCTAAAGCTCTCTGCTGGACAGCCTGAACAAAGGATCGGGCTCGAGAAGTGGCAGAATCGAGTAGAGTTCATTGTTATAGCTGAAGAAAGACGGCAGGTGGACAAATTGTTCTGTACTGTAGGGAGGACACAGGCAACCGAGTGCCCGGGTTTTCATGCATGCAGTCTGTACAAACACAATGGCATATGAATGACAAACTCTGCTGCTCCTGCACCTGAAGCCATGCATGACGTACAAACCAGTCTGTTACACCAGGGCTATGGAACAAGCAAACCAAGACAACAAGCTGCAGCAGCACAGACTGTAGCGCACGTGTGGCACGACTCTGCTGTTACATAAACTAAAACTTTGAACTTCATCACACAGTATACTTCACAGACACATATGGCACAGAGGGAGCGCACACACTGCTCTTTTGGCATTACTGTATTCTCTCTCGCTGTCTGTTATGAGGGCATTTTCTCTGCTGACTGTTTCCTCTATAAGTCAGCTACTGCAGTGAGGGGGACAATGTGTGTGTCCGGGCTGTGTGGGTGAGCAGAGACACCACCATCATTAGCACAACATGTCCCAGCAGGGGTGGGAGAAGCAGAATTTCGGACCGTCTCAGACTTAATTTAAATCTCATCACGTGGCTCCTCCGGAGCAAAGCAAAGTGCTGCACTGTATTCGACTGCCTGGTATGTTCTGCATAGCAACAGACGAGCAGCTTCACTTTTGCTGGGCTGAGATACAGACTGAACTGGATTTTGTGAGGATAATGGTGCTAAGGTTTTGTTTGCTTTGTTACTTGTTTTTTTTTCTTTTTTAATTAAAGACATTTGAAGTTTTTTTAAGTGTCTCATCTTCAAACATTAATATTTCATATGTGCCTGGAGCTCCCAGTAGGTTAAGCTTGGTTCCTGCTTCCTCAAGTCTTCACTCCACACAACCCTCTTTTCACACATAGATTTCACAAAGCAAAACGTGACGAGCTTTAGGGACGCTGATGGGCAGGTTTTGTTAGCTCTGGACTATGGTTGAACATTTAATTGTTTTCAAATTGCTCACAATTTACAATGTATGCAATTGATTGCAAATTGTGCTATACGTTTATGACATAACTGTTGCAAGCTCAAGTCGACTGAGGTTAACACATGACATTTGAGTACATCATAATTTCAGGAGGGGGTATCTCAAGAATCCAGAATGCAAAACTGAAATGTCTGCTCCAAATGTGAGTTATTTGAAGAGGGCATCTTATGAGGGTTGCTGGAGAGCTGGTGCCAATCCCAGCTGACACTGGGAGAGATGCATGCTACACCCTGTGATAGGTCGCCAGCCTATCAGAGGGTCAACATACAGAGACTATGGTCAATTTAGAGTCTCAAATTAATTTAATAATCTAATTAGCAATGTTTCAAAACAACCTCAGGCATGTTATTATTCCTTAACTATTATTTCTTGTTGCTGACAGTAAATCTCTATCACTGGACTGTATATGTCAGTGTGTATCAACATTTGGTCACATCAGCAAGTTTTGTAAACCCTATATTAAACACATTTTCAAGATCAGCACTTTTTCCCTGTGGCAGAGACTCTGAAGGGCTTGTGTAATATCATACACCCATCAGCTATATGAAAAGTGGCCAAACTTTCATATGGAGTTCCCAGAAAACTAGCCTAATCATCACTGCAGTGTCCTGATTCAATCTACAATATCTGCAAGGAGTGTCGCACAGGCTACGCTGCATTACATCAAGGAGCCAGTCTTCCATTTAATATGGTTCACCTAATATTGAACACACACACACTGGTGTCACAATGCCAGACCTGTCTCCTCACTGAACACATGTACACTGTCATACACACAAAGGGCAAGCTATAAAAATATCAAAGTGTCACCCTCTCTGCAGCTCATGGCTGTGTTACTATGGTAATGCTGTATCCAACAGAAAGCGCTTGCAAGTATGTGCTTGCAAAAAGCAGAAATCCATAGGTCAATCAGTGTCACTTTGTGCTAGGTACATGTGTGCACTCTGAGCGCATGTTCTCATCTGCAGGTAATATTGTCAACTTTTACAGGAGTGGATAAGTATAGTAAGCGACATTTACCTCATGGAACAGATTACCTACCTAACATATTTATCGAATTGTGGGCCAAATGGGTAAGATATGTTAGTTTTGAACAGACAGAAGTATTGAATGGATGATCCTGTAATGCTATTTTTATGCTTTATTTTTGAATGTTTTATTTGGCCTAACGACTAGTGTGTATTGTTTTATTTTATTTATTTATTTTTAAAAAAAAAAACTCCCTGGTGGACATTTCTTTATTTGCTCTTTTATATACGTCTATCTTTCCCAATTTGTTCGAGTTCTCAAGTATATTTTCATTTGACTTTCTGTATTTTGTTTCTTGTTTTGTAAAAAAATAAAATAAAATAAATGATATTACAAATTATGGCGGGCCGTTCCATGTAATACATGTATTACATTTAAGTTAAAAGTTGCCAGAGATTCCTCCTGTCTGTCCTGTTCATGTATTATTCCATCCTATTCTACTGAGTTCTTTGTATGTAAACACCTCAAACTGGATCAAAATGATGGCCCTAGTGGCTTAACAGGTGGGTGGCTCTTTGGCCCCATTTCCACCAAGTGGTAAATTTAAGTTAAGTTTGGACGTTATGCAGTTATTTGCATTTCTATTGTTAACTGTTGAGAAAGGTAACAAAATAAACCATCCTATGGTTGGGACATGCTGCTGTGTTTTGATATGAACGCTGCTTTGACCTGTCTGAGTTGTCAGAGGAATTCGTTCTCCTTTCTCTTCTTGGCGTCACCACAGGTTTTAAACTGAAAATGACCTTCCTGCCCATCTCTACCATAGACCTGTTTTGGAAACACACGCCAGATCAGGGTGTGCCGTGTACTGCTTGGTGGAAACAAGGCTTTTAAGAGCTGCGGCATGAGTAACTTATGATGAGTTCTTGTTTCTTGTTTTTTTATATGATGTACCACTTCTCTTGATTTTGTTATGTTTTTAACTAGTGGCAAACAATCCACTGGCCATGCGACACTCTTTGCTAACTCACGGTTTTTGCACACATTCAGAGATTATCCTAGCCTAGCAGTTTGGTTTGCAGCGATCGGCTTACAACTGCTGTTACACAATGTCACACCGATGAAGGAGAAATTAGAGATGGAAGACGGAGAGAGTGCTGCAAAAACGGAACAACGCACGCCAATCTGTGGATTTCCGCTGCTCTCTACAGTCATCCGTGTGGGGGAGGGGTGCAATAACACCGCACACAGCACGGTTTAGCCAAGTCTAAATCACTGCAGGGGAAATTCCCTCATGGCTACAGCCCTAGTCTCAGCTCAGTTTGTTGCTACAACCACTAACACAGAATGACCCCGATGACGAAAGCCCACACGTCAGCCCACATTCACAATTCCAGGGGTTGCAAGTGTCAATGAGAAGCAGATGGGGTGCGGGGCAGAGTTTCATTGCAGCAGATGAAGTAATACAGTGGTGATCTACCCCTCTTTAACATTTCTAGGGTGGCTTTCATGATAATAGCCCCCCTTCGCCGAGTTTTGCTTCTCTCATTCTCCCTCGTGGCCTTGCACACATACAGGCACCACACTGATAGCTATGCACACAAACAGCAATGTTACTCTCTGACAAAAACCTTGTACTTCCCAAAGACAACTACTAAGAGCTTTTCACCGTGAACAAAAATGCACTTGTAGTTTGTTTTTGGCAGGGCAAAATGTGAGTTTTTGATTACAGGAATTGCTCTGTGGGTCCCAAGTGTGGTGGAGCAAAGGTCATCTTATACAATAAGATAATTCTACAAAAATAATAAATAATTCTACAGAACTTCAGACTAATGGTTGCCACTTTTGAAATCACTTTTTACATCACATTTTTAATCACTGTAACCCTTTTTACTACAATAAAATACACATTTTAGGAGTAATATTTGAGTTGTACCGTTTGTTTTTTGCATGTATTCTCAGTCTCTATGTTGTTGAATCATAATGCAAATGCATGGAGAGTTTGGAGATCATTATTTCGTAATTGACTTGTCTCAGTGTACATTCACTGCTCCCATGTGGCCAAATTTACAACCTGTCAATCTCTTTGCCGGCTGCAGTGGGTGTGGCTTGTGAATATTCTCGGGCCTCTCCCCATTGGCCTTGCACCGACAAGAGGGGCCTGTCCGAGTTCCGTCACTGTCTGATGTGGTGCAGTGCAGAAGGCCTTTTACTATGCTCTCCCTCTTCATTTCCCCTCCTTCTCAAACTTCAAATTAAGGACACACCGAGATGCTAGAGAGGGAGCCGCTTTACATTAACAGGGACAAAGGACCAACGTGATTTAGACTCCACTTTTTGCGTGGGTATGAAGCTGATTTCTATGAGAGATGAAGTCAGTCATTATGTTCAGTTGACAGAGAAGAAGCACAGTTAACGGAGGAAGACACTTCAAATTCGCCAAGAATGCAGCAGCTATAAGAAATAGGCTCCCTGGTGGATGGTATGCATGCACAAGGCAGTTTAACACATGCCTACATATGCAGAATCACATTGCGATATACTTTGCTCTACACACGCAGACTTAAACAATAATCAATGCAACAATGAAGCAGTGAAATCTCAACAAAAACACCACTTAAAAGTAAGCAGAAAGTAAGGATTGAGCCTTGTCTAATGTACTGTATAAACTCTTTCTCCCACAAATAAATGCTTCCCTTCAGACATGGAATTCACAACCCCTCTAAGGAGATTCAATCATATGTGGACAATGCCAAGAACAGCTGTTCTCACCTGGCATTAAAGTACCTCCTGGACATTTGGATCTTACTTCCCTGTGCTCTCTACTTATATAAACATGACCTCACGTCTGTGGTGTTTTTAAAATGAGTTTGTCTGTGCATCTGTGTATCAGCATGGGAGACAGGTAGAGAGAGAAAAAAAACACATGAAATAAGATTTTAATCATAAGAATTAAGAAATTATACGTTGATCAGTGTTGATATTGTTGTGGAGGCTACAGATAAATCAACACAGGGGCCATAATTACACCTTTATCACAAAAAATAGAACTTTCCCTATACAAACTTTTCTTTTTTGCTCTTAAAAAGGTACACGACATTGCTTCAAGAAATGTCTTCATAAACATGAAACCCTGCAAAATGACTCGAGCACTGGATTGACTGTGTGGACACACAAAACCATATAATTGAATGATATTTCCCATTTACAGTAATCACACTTAATTCTGATATAGCAAACCCTCGCATACATCACACACACTCTTTGACATAGTGTGGATTCCATATTCCCTCTCCGTTTGTCCCTATGCATATCCTCTGCTCTGCTTGTCTAATTATCTCCTTCCCTTCATCACATTCTGCCTCTCAGCCCCACCCACAGGTGATGAGCTCATCCATGCGGTTGCCTTAGTCACCTTACAACATGTCTGAGAAACTGATGGAGGCACAGCAGAAGAAAGGGACATGAAGAGGAAAAACAGGAACAAAGCACAGCATTAATGTTTGTGAAGTCATTACAGAATCAAGCAAAGGTGGCCATGATGACAACAGCCTACATCCACCAAACTGTGATGACTCATTGCACTGTTACACCAAAAGGTCCGCTTTCATTACATAGCTTAGATTTGGATGTGGGAGTGTGGTGTGGAGTCAATAAATTTTGAATGTTCTAGGTCTGCTTCTGCTTAACAACCATCTTTGGCTGAACAGATTTAACTCCAAGCAAACACACAGCAATACTGGTGTGTCCTTGTCTTGTATTATAACATTTTTGTCAGCAAAGACGAAAAATTAACAAAAATCAAACAAAAAACAGGATATTTGTCTTACTGTAATACTTGTGTAAACACAACAGCAAACAAAAGGGTTTGAGCATGTATCTGCCGTTGTGCCAAGGTCCCCTTTCAAACACAGAGCATCTTGTCAACTTATCACTTCAATATTCCTGCAAAATTAAGCGTGACTAAATGTAATGCCTAAGATTTTTCTTTTTAATGTTATACATTGTAAAGCCAGTTTGGCCTAATTTGACCATGCATAATCCATGCTGTTTAACTCTTCCAAATAATTACCCATCCTTACATATAACTTAACCTATACAATACAAACTCACTACATGATGGCAAAATATTTGCTGTTGTACAAAATCTCTATGTGCTCGGAATGAAAACCTTTGAGTATTTTAGTTATTTTGTGTGCCGACTGCTGTGAAGATTCTAACTTGCAATGTGACCTCTAGTTCTTGAATTTTCTATAAAACTGTAGGTTTAGATTTGTGTGCAGATTATATAGCGCTTTGTCAGTTTTCATCAGTTTTTGGGAACATTTAGAGAGTGGGTGTAAGCTACAGCTTTCCTGCATGCCGTCTATTATCTCACTATTATAAAACGGTGACCTCACTAGAAAATGACTAATGGGCCTATTCACCTTCCTCCTCCTATCAAACGGTTCACACTGAACAACTATGACATTAGCAGCACACGTGTCACACTCTACCTGCCACATGCCCACTTTCATTTATCAAAAATGAACCCATTTTCTCAGTAAATGTGTTTTCCTGTCAGTCTTCTGCTCTAGTTTAATTGCTGTTTGCTGTCTGAGACAGAGTCAGACAATTTAAATATCTCTTGCTATCGTGAGTGACATACGCAACATCTGGCGTTATGATGATAGTCAACAACCAGACCGCACTTGTCATTTCAATAAATTATATTTGATTATCCTGTACTTTCCTCTGTTAGACAGCATGTAGCCGTCTCACACTAAGAAAAATCCCTTTGATGTGACATGAAGCTTGATGTTTGGAAAACATTTTCTGAGAACACTCCCGGTGTTGGTTCAGGGTAAAGTATACAAACCATCCCTGAGTTATTCTTTCCCACTGCTTCTCTAATATTATATGAAAATGAATGGGACACACTAGCCTATGTGCATTTTCCACCAGCTGACAACAGTAAACAAAAAAAGCCGTAAGTGGCAAATGGAGCGGATCATCTCACAGCTGGATGTTTCAGCTGCGACATCTTAAGACTTCACAGTACATTAAGAAAACAATGCATGGTTCAGCAGGACAAGGGAAAAAGACAATTCAATGGGGTAGATTTATTTTTATTCAACCTTTCATGAAATAATAGATACTTAACACCTTATTCTGTATAGAACAATTTCAGGATGTCCATTAAATCTCTTGTTACTAAAGATTTTGCCTCTCCTTGTTGTTACAATGTAGTTAAGATGAAACAATCATGGATGGCAACTTCTAAGCCTTTCTTCAAAATAATATACAGTACTGTGCAAAGGTCTTAGGCCACCATAAGACTTGTTATTTTATCAATGCTATGACTGTAAAGTAAATGATTTCCAAATCACTTTACTGGAACAAATCCAGAAAATGCATGAAATAACTTCAACAGATAAAGTGTGTGAACCCTAATTGATGTTTCTCCTACTATTTCATGTCAACAAATATCTGCTGTGGAAAAAGTTATTCAAGACACGCTTAAGCACTGCATGCTGGATGAGTTAAACTCATTGACAGCTTACTAACATATAAAACCAACTTTCAGTCATAATTTCCATCCATTTGCCAATGATCACTGAATTTGACAGACATAAAAACAACAAAGCTGGTGCTGGCCCGAACTTGATATAACTGTACTGTACTATACTGTAGATATAACATTTATCACACAGAAGAGGGCTGCACTTTAAGATTATTTTCATTCATCTTATTTATCTGTCAAATGTTTTCTTAGGTTCCTAAGATTTCCAAAATGTGGAAAACACGGGACAGATTTGCAGAACTGAGCGATAAATATGGAACCATTCAACATGGAATCTTGCATGACTTTGCCATTATTTGACTGTAATTTACTTTTTTCTGAGAGGTTGGCTGATGCATGTGGGACCAGCGCAGCCTCCCTTCACAACACTGTCTAAGTGGAAACCATGCCGTGTAAAAGGTAACACAATTCAGAGCAGAGTCAGGTGATATGTTGTTCTGTAAAAAAACATGAACGATGTCCACTTCGCTTCTAAAGTGAACAAGGAAAAACAGCACGCTAACACGTGTGCACCTCTACAAACCACCCATTACAGCAATAAGCACATCGGCAGATTCAAAATGCGAAATCAGACATTCTTTTAGAAAAGCTTAGAAGCTATGGTCATTTTGAGTTAAATCGGGAGGAGGCAGGTACTTTCAGACACATGATAAAATAGTGCAATGTTGTGTCGCATAAATATTAAAGCATTGAGTTACAATTACATACTGTATCCTGATAATACCTAGTTTTCCTATTGTAACAATGCCACAAAACTGCCTGGCTACATAGACAACTGTCTCTTTGTGTTTTACTAAGAGATTATTTCAATCAACAGAAACTCCTCTAAAAGATTTAACCACTTGTCACAGCAAATTTCACCAACTACCATTGATTAAGCAGATCACAAGTACAAATCATGTGAAGAACACAACATCAGCCAAATGTCTCTTCATGAGGAGACAGCAAAAGGCTTCATCTGTGTAGTCAATTTGTACCCAGAGGTATTGTTAGTAACTGGTATGACGGCAGGGTTCACTGCAGTGTGATCAAAACTCACTTGTATCTTCTTAAACAGAGAGGGTGGGACTGTTGATCAGACATCACTTATAAATAGAACATAGAATACTCCCAGTGCTGGAGAACATTATCAAATGAACAAGATCTTTCAACAGACATACAGTCAGCATTATCCGAAACAGGCAGTGAATGCTTTTCATTTAATTGGCCCACCTGTAGAGAGTGAGTTTGTAGACATGTCAGAGATCTCCGGCTGTTCATTATTGAACAGGTGCACTGGAATTATTTTATCAACTTTCTTACCTGTGCGGTTCATTATAACAATGTCTGATGCTTTGCGTTTGCTACAGGATTAGCGATGAGAGGACAGAAGGTACTGGTTGCGGTGTAGCCTGGTTTTGCACGTTTCAACAAATACATAATGTTTACGCACTCAGGTGTTAAATAAACTTTATAACATAGTTTTAAATTAATAATAAGCCTATGCGACACAGTGCAGAAGATAGGGATGTAAGAAAAAAATGGAAACACTAAAATATTGCAACATTTTTTTTTGACATATCGGAAATATATTTGACAGTGGTTTTGTATTGCATTTAATCAGACTCTCTAGAGAGAAAATTGCAATATATCGTCTTGCTTATTCTATCGCACTATATTGCATTACAATGTAACTTCACCACATATCGTAATTTGTATCAAATGCCAGATTATTCCAAATACACAGTATAAATAAGCAGGTGGGAAGTGGGTGCTTTTACAGACAGGGAGACAGTGAACTACAGCAGGGAGGTAATGCATTGTTTATGTGTTAGTAATTATAGCATGTAGTATGACATGAAGAGTCTACATTCAGTATAGGCCAGTGGGTTCTGCCTCAATAATAAACTCAATACATTTAGTGTTACTGCCCATGAATGAATATCTGTGTAAAAAAACATGTGGCTCTGCCACACCACTAGAACAGTTACTGGTGTTAATATTCTGCCAGATGATTGGTGTTTGGTGTATATTCTGAATAAAATGAACTACATCTGAATTCTGCAGTAGTTACAGTGCTGCTGCAGTGGCACGGTACAAATGAGCTCATATGCTACAGCCCTGTAATATTGTGTTATTACATGTGCTTTGTGTGTTCAGCTGCTATGTCAAAAAGATTCTAGACAAAATCAAAATTAAATATAAAGTATTTATCTCTACCTGTTTACAATGTGCGACCTGTGCTTTGTGAAGCATTTACTTGATGGATGACACTGGGTTTTACTTTATCCATACAGTCATTTTGACCAGTATCAAACTGTCAAACAACAATACATGCCGAGGATATACTAACCTTGTGAGGACCAAAGCCTGGTCCTGATGAGGCAGGACCTCATTTCTGAGGCAAAGTTAGAGGTAGGATGTGCAGTGCAGACTGGTTATGCCTGAGGCTCAGTCTTACTGTTTTAGTGTGATTGTCCAAATGAATGGAAGTCAATGTAGTGACCTAACAAGAAAAGCTGAGCAGGCCTCTGTGTGTGTGTGTGTGTGTGTGTGTGTGCGTCTGCAGTCAGAGCCGTGGTTTCACTGGGGAGGAGGCAACACCAGGAGAAACGTTACGCCTACATCACAGAGACGCGCAAATCAAAGTCTATAAACAACGTTGGACTCAGAAAGTTGCACAGTAACGTCAGCACCGCAATGGCAGAGCGGTCACGGTGCGGGGTTTCCACCCGCCGGTTCCAGCTCTGACTAAAGGGCGCAAGAAACACACTCTCCCCAAATGTTCCCCCTCTCGCCGTCGACGTAACAACATGTCGGCAGAGGACGGCCATGTTTTGCTGGTTATGTCGACACGGGGAGGAAGAGGAGAAAAGTAGACACGGCACCTCTCCGTCGTCTCCTCTCCCCACCACAGAAGCGAATCAAAAGTAAAACTTAAACACGGAGATACAAAAAAAACCCGTTACATTTACAACTTGGCGGCCACATTGTCTGAGCACGCAGGTGTTAACGGCAGAGGCAGGCAAAGTTCATGCAGCGAGCCAAGTTAAAATATTTATACTGAGTCGTGTGGTGGGTGTGTGGGAGCCAGACAGAGCCAGGACACAGTCACAAACAACTACATGCAGTTTTAACTTGGGGGACTTTCTCCCCTTTTTCTTACCTGCCCGCCGTTTTGGCGCGATGCTCAGGTAGTGTGGTACAATCCCAAAGCCGTCGCCGACCGAGCGACAAAAACCAGCCCGAGTCTTCACTACACTCTCTCACGGCGGCCCAGAAACCGTGCAGACAACAGGCGACAGGAAAGGAAAAATTGGCGATCACAAGGAGGATCTACGCCAAAAGCCACATGATCGCCGACGTCAGAGTACGTATTTGCATGCCGTACGGGAGCGCTGGTGTTCGTCCACAGCGGCTCCATGGTGCTAAAATAAAGGAAAGTCCAGAGGCTGGCGGGGTAAAGTTAAAGGAGTGTGAGTGTATAGAGCTGGGGGCAGCATAACACACGTCCACTACTGTGGAAATGAATGAGCTGCCTCTGGCACCCGTCAACTTTCTCCTATGCTGATGCCTGCCTGCCACTGTGTGTGTGGACATCATTGAATATTCAAGTATCACCCGGGGGCGTGTCTAATCAACTAAACCCGCCCTTGTATCGAGGCCCCGCCCGTCCACCTTGTTTCCCCTCTCTGTGCATGTGAGGTGAAGTGCAGCTGCTGCAGTACAAGCTGGTGATATTATTCTAAGCAGAGTGGGGGGGGTGAGGTGTAATAATACACCTCACATCCCATCATCACACACAGAACACACAGTCACATCTGGATCCACCAGAGGTTAATCTGAGGTCAGCAGATACTCACAGATACTGTAACTGTGGTGGTTGTGAGAGAAACTGCCCTAACATGAGTGACAGCTCTACACTTACTCCCTTTCTCAATTTCACTCACACACACAACAGTGACCTCCTCTGGATACATTGGAGAACTAATTCTGACCTTGGCTCATGTGTAGTTACACCAGGCATGCACTGACATGTCCACAGTATATAATTCAGTACAAATGCAAAATGCTGATTGATGAATGAGATGATTGTGGAGGTTTTTAAAGTGTTTTTTTTGTTACTTTATAAGTCACTGACTGAATTTTATTTAAAATAAAATTGTTTTGCCTGCTTACAGCTTTACTCTATGCATCAGTATTGCTTTGTTACCCTGCTGGGGCCTTCCTCAGGTGAGGGCTCACTTACTGGGTTAATATTTGATTGTGATAATGCAGGTTGCATGTGACTGGCTTCTCATTTAACATCTTATCCAAAAAATTGTAAAGTCCATTAAAACAGGTCTGTTGACATCCAAATTTCTGCACCCATGCACCCCCATGTCATTGCACAATTTGCACACTTGCACCATATCCATATATTAATTGTTGTTAATTGCATTATCAATGTTGCATTCTAATAGTGTATTCCTTATTCTATTTATAGCTGTGTGTCAGTCAGTCAGTCATCATCTACCGCTTTATCCTCCACCAGAGGGTCGTGGGGGGTGCTGTGCCAATCTCAGCTACATCGGGCGATAGGCGGGGTACACCCTGGACAGTTCGCCAGTCCATCGCAGGGCCACACACAGATAGAGACAAACAACCATTCACTCTCACACTCACTCCTATGGTCAATTTAGAGTGTCCAATTTACCTAATCCCCACATTGCATTTTTTTGGACTGTGGGAGGCAGCCGGAGAACCCGTAGAGAACCCACGCACACACGGGGAGAACATGCAAACTCCATGCAGAAAGGCCCTTGTTTCAACCAGGGCTCGAATCCGGGTTTTCTCACTGCAAGGCGAGAGTGCTAACCACTACACCACCGTCTGTCCCATAGCTGTGTGTATGTCCTTATATTTAAAATCTTATTCTCATATTCTCATTCTTTGTACAACTGTGTATGAGTATGTTCTTATGTGTTTTTTATATTTTATTCTTTACATTAGGGCTGCAACTAACAATTATCTTTTTTAATTGATTAATCCATTGATTATCCCCGCGTGTGCATAGGTTTTCGCCGTGTTCTACAGTTAACTCCCATAGTCCAAAAACATGCAGCTTTGGCGATTAGGCAAATTGGACACTCTAAATTAACTGTAGTTGTGTGTGAGAGTGTGAGAGTGGACGGTTGTTTGTCTCTATGTGTGGCCCTGTGATTGGCTGGTGAACTGTCCGGGGTGTACCCCACCTTTCGCCCTATGCCCTATATGCATTTAGGATAAAGTGTTAGAAGATGGATTGATGGAATCTGTTGATTGTTTTCACGATCACTCAAGTACTTGTTTGGTCCACAAGATGTCAGGAAATGTTGACCAGTGTTTCCCAGATCTTGAAATGATGATGTTCTCAAATGTAAAAAACAAAGATAAAGAAAGGAAGAATGAGAACTAAAGCAGTGCTGGGTTTTTACACCAACTGAAAGTCTTGACTGTCATGAACTTTTGTCAGGATAAATGCGATTGAAAGAAAAGGTCACTAGATGGTGCCAAATGGCTGTACATCGTCACTCTTGTAGGGACTTCTTTAACCTCCTGAATGTGGCTGAGTGGAACTGGTTGTATAGTTTGTATTAGGTGAGCATGGAGGAAGTGATATGGGATTTCAGCACATCATTATATGCTTGTATTTAAAGTCTATACTGTATGTAAAGATTGACTTCTGCTTTTGTCCAAATCGAAGTAAAAGTGTGAACACCCTAGTAATCGCAGTTGGTAAAGTGCTTATCAGTTAAATCTTGACAGCTGTGAGAAGATAAAGTCGTCGGTCCCTTTCCTGAAAACATAAACTAAATATTAATTTAGTGCAATGCTATATAGATTACATACAGCAGCAAACTGTGACAGGTCTAAAGCAACTGAAAAGTTGAAAAAGAGTTTGAGACTGTAGGAGCTGTTGGAGATGAAGGGTGAAAAAGGGAGAAAAAATCGAAGAAAGTTGGTTAAATTTGAGAAGAACCTATTTATGGAGATTTGATGGTCAGTGTGTGAATAGAAGTTAGTTTGCGTAGCTCATAATGGAAGTGAGAGAACATGAACACACAGAGGAGTACCAAAAAACCTCTCTGCATTGTATTTGTCCAGAATGACATTAGTGGAGGGCTTTCCTTTTCTTTGCTTGTGTGTTTGTTTGCCTATTATGTCATTTTTAAACACAGCTGCTTACCAATTGGCTGTTGGCTAAACCAAGTGAACTTCAGCCATATGCACAGCACATTTGTCAACATGAGGAAGTGAGCAAAGAGACACAATCTAGTTGACAATGGTACCATTCTCACTAACTTACGTTTGCATGTACAGTAATAATTAAGTTAGGAAAAACATTCCAATAACAAGCAATTTTTCAGAGCTGTTTTAAAACTGTAACAACAAGGTTAGTTCAAATAAATTGGAAATTAGTTTAAAAATGTCCTTGTAGAACAAGGTGAACTAGCTTTACCTACAGGAGCAATGCTCCTCTCAGCTTTCGCAGCCTCAGTGTTGAGTGAGTCAGACTTAACCGGTTTACATTTTCAATTATGTCAATTGAGAGAAGCCATGTCAGATAGCTACATTCAAAGATTGTATTTGAATAATGGATGTGCAGTAGTTTCTCGGTGCAGGAAAGGAAGCCAATGCAGAAGTGACTACAAAAACTTACAAAACTTTCAAAATGCCAGTTCAAAAACCAATGGATGACATTATACTGTATTACCACCTCGATTCATTTGAACTTTCCACCCTGAGCCTGATGCCAGAGAATAATGACCACTGTGTGACTATGGAACTTTAGGGAAGGATTTAGGTCTTGTAAATGGTGTGATTGACAGTTAAAATCACATAAAGTGACATGCTGATCTTTCCGTTCCACCCCCTCCACCATGTCCACCACCCACTTTTCTAAGGTCTCTTCTGGTTTAAAAAAAACAAGATGACTTCTCACACTTCTGCTGAAAATTGAAGACCCATAATTTAAAAAATGATTCATGAATTCATTGTCTACTGCTTTCCCCTCCACACAAGGGTCACGTGGACCTGGAGCCAATTTCCACTGACATGGGGTGAAAAGCGGGGTACACCCTGAACAGGTCACCAGTCCATTGCCGACATACAGATATGATCAACCATTCACTCTCACACTCACACGTGTGCTCAATTTATAACATCCAATTAACCTCTGCATGTTTTTGAACTGGAGAACTGGAGAGAATCCATGCACACACAGGAAGAACATGTAAACTGAACTGTCCACCTTCTTGTGAGGTTCAACAGCCTGCAGCTAATTCAAATGATAAATCTGAGAAGCTATTTGAGTATTTGTCAGACGCTAAACAAGTGTAGCAAAAAGGATGATGGAGCTTAGCAAATGGTCACAAATACAACTAGAAAAAGCCCACAGAGAGCCAAACCTTTGTCGAGGCTGCTCAGTTTCCCACTGTATCAATACAGCCCCTTCTTTTGCAACAGCTGCTTTTTAAAGAAAAAAGTAGCATCCATATCCCCACCACAAGCACCACCAAATCTAATAATTTCCTTCTTGAACCACAACCTTACATCCCCAGAAAATTGCATCCAAATCTGCCTTTTTCTCTTTGAATTATGCTGCTTACAGATGGACAACAGACAAACAGATAACAGACAACTGCAGCCAAAAACACAACCCTCTTGGCAGAGGTAAATCATTCATTTTAGCATTTCTCTGTTGCCTTGACATTGCACTGTGTAATGGAAGTGTTGTACTTCAAAGGACTTTGGCCAAGTGTGTCTGTTGGTTGTGCATGTACTTCCCCAGTAAGCAACAGTTTTGCTCTATATTCAGACAGTGAACAGCTGGAATGTAATCGAGAAACAGTTTGGTAAGGCTGCATTCACAGACAGCTCATCCAGCAGGGGTTTTTTTTATATCCTGTTATCACCACTGCAACCTCAAAGGGACTTCCTTTCCCACGGTCAGGTTCAGCCATGACACAGCTGGTCATACAACCATGATGGAGCAAAAGATTAGACAACTGAAATGTAATTAAAAAAATAGAGTTGATCAGTTCAAAGAGACATTTGGAAAAGTCTACCGCACAGACCCTCTTTCTTTCACAGAAGAGGAGAGTTAAATTAAGTCCAGAGGTTCTAGAGGTCAATTGAGTTCACTATGCGGGTAGATTCAGAGAATACGTAAAATCACTAAAGGGTAGTCTAACAGAGGAGGGCCAGGCCATGTGTTGGATTAAGCTGTTTTACAGTGAATTTTGGCTTTTTAAACAATACTGAAAATTGTCTTGTTGGCTCAGTTGGAGACTATATCCAACACGAAGCTCTTGGCTCATCTTTCTACTGTACACTGTTCACATGTGCCTTGGGTTGTGAAACCGTTTCATTTAATGTGAGAAAATACAGAGAACTGTCTGTCTTCTTAAGTAACTTTTCCAAGTTATTATGAGGAAGAAACCAGATCACTGCTCTAAATCTCAAACCCACTCCTGCTCCTTCTTCTTTTTCCTCTCCTCCTCAGCTTTCTTTGATTTCAAATCTGCGTAATTCTTTTGTTTGCAAGACAAAAACAGCATTCTTTCTAATTGAGCAAGGCAGCAGCACAATGCACAAAGCCTGGCAATGTTTTCCCATGGCACAGAGAAAGAGGAAGAGGGCCTTTTACCCGACGATGCATAAGCCCTTTTCCATTTGTGTAAAACAGTTAACCTTGCATGTTAGGGTATTGTCACTTCACAAAACCATGTAATAAAAAATACCATATATGTATATATATGTATATATGTATATATACATATATATATACATATATATATATACATATACACACACACACACACACACACACACACACACACATATATATATATATATATATATATATATATATATATATATATATGTTCAACCATTGCAAATGGTAGTATCTGGCTTTAATGTTGTGGCTGAGTTCTTTCTGTAGGGAATTTTCTCAGAGTCTGACAGAGCTACCACTGTAATCATCAAACACACACACGGTTACAATTAGGCCACATGGCTTTAAGTAACAGAAGGAGAGAGAGAGAGAGAGGAAGAAAGAGGAGAGACAGTGGAGGTGAAACAAATAGGGTGAATTTAGAGACAGCTAAGTAGAGCGAGGTGGTAGCTAAGTTTGAGAGAGAAAAGAGACAAGGGGAGATGAAGGGAGAGAAATATTATACACTGAAGTTGAGATGGCAAGTTAACACGAAACAGGCAGCAAGGGATGAACTGTGGACAAAATAAAGATGGATGGGGGGTGTGGCACTTGTGTGCATCCATTTGTATAGGACCAGGTTTAAGATTTTGTGTTTATGTCCATCGTCAAAACTCAATCTCCAGTTTTCAATAGCTGCTTTGAATGAGAAAAATAGTTGACATCAATCAAACTCTTGCGAGAGAGTCTACAAGACGCGAAGGGTAAACAAACATGGACGACAAACGGTTTCGCTGTTGCTGTTGTTTGCACAGAACTATGCGTCGAAGTCACGCATAGACATTGGCATTGTAGTTTAGATATTCTCACTACTTCCTGTCATCTTCTGACCCATGTCCTGTGTCCTACCTACTCTTTTCCATTGGCTGTTGATAGCATGTGTGCAGTTGGGTCAGTAACACACAACCTGATTGCGTCTAGAGTCGTCTCCAAAAAAATCAAAACATATTTGACGGACTGCGAACAGAGGTTGTGTCGGGTCTGTTACCCCTCACACACTAACAAATTTCTTTGCCAACTAGCCAGGCCGACTGTCCCCAACTAGTGCTGACTGGAGTAAACTTTGCCCAACTGACGATTTACAGTTGGGTAAAATCGGGCAAAACATGTTGTAGTCTGTCCCCATCTTAAAGTCACAGCCATACTACGTTTGCATTTGCATTTCCAGATTAAAACATAAAGTGTTAATGAGGCTTTTTGTTGAGAACTGTGTCATCATTTTCAAAGGTCTCAGTTTTTGCCCAGTCATATTAGAATGCAGCCGGGAGCTTCCTCACAAAAATGGAGCAAGTAGTGTTTCATACTGGGGTAGTGTTGATCGCAGGCATACCTGGATTAGGATGTATGTTTTAAAGGAAAACATGGCAGTATGGACGTCGCTTAAATTTGAGTTTGAAAGTGTAGTGATGGTTGCTGCTGCTGCAAGTACCGTTTGATTTTGTTGTGGTGATGGGTTTCCTGAGGTAACCACAGAGGAAAAAGGGGAGAGGGAAGTGCTGAAGACCATTAAATACAGTGATATACTCTCACTCCCACTCCCACTCCCACATGACCTTTATTTACATTCAACAGCAGAACAAAGACAAAGGAGGAGAGATTTTACGACCAAACCTTACCTCAGCGTGGGTCCAAGTGTGGGATGAAAACAACCTGCTCATAGTAACAATGCCCCCTTTGTGGTTTATTGAGTGCAGCAGTACGTGAATTATTCACTTGTACAACTGCTCACTTTGTCACAGATATTTTGTTTCCCGCACCCATGGTCATGACATTTACATGTGCATGTATCTCATCTCTTCCTCTGGTTTCCGTGTGCATTTGCCGGGTTTACATACGTATGATAAAGGTGGGCCGTTGGTCTGTAATTAAAGTATCAAGACCAGTGTAACATCATCTGGTGGAAAGTGCTGGCTGTATACATGTTATGTTTTCCCCCTTTAATTTCTGTGTATATAGTGTTGCAGTGGGCCTCTCCTTGCTTGTCTGATAGGAACTTCACATGCATTCAGCAGCTGAATTAAGACAGAGTTGTAAACATTACCGTGCATACATTAAGTAAATAGTTTAGATGAAGTTTTTATTGCAGGGTTTAGAAATGAGACTGTAATCCATCAAAAAATCTGACATCCTTACCGCATTGCTCTGTCTTGTTGTTTCCGTCTGTTTTTTGTATATATTTCTCACTTGGTGATTAAAGTGTTTGCTCCTTTCACTCTCACTGTCTTCCTGTCCACTCTGTAATTCGAAAGCCACAACAATTTTTAAGTCCTTTATCTGTTTGTCAATGTTATCATTTTAGTCCCTGATTACAGATGTCTTCTCTCTATTTTACAGTTTTCAACTTCGACATCCCATTTCAGTGATGTCACTCCACAGGAGTCAAGTGTTCCTGGTAAGACACAGCTAAGTAACGTACCATCTGTATCACCTCTGAAAATAAAGTGTTATTATTATTGTTATTATTATTATTATTATTTTACCTTATTTCTCAACCTGCTCCATTTTTTTATTTGACTTGACCTGCCTTTTGGTTATTAACAGAAAAATGATGGCGTTCATTTACTTGGTTTAGGCTTGTCAAGATGCTGAAAAAAGTCCAATAAAAGAAAAAAGAAAAAGAAAGAAAATTAAGAAAATTACCACAGGATACAAATGAAAACAACACCATAGTTCTGCTTCACTGCCTGTACTTCCTTGCCTTCCTTTCCCACAACTCATTCTAACTTTTAAATCTCACCTCACCTGACCCTTCTCCTCTGGCACTTCTCATTTACCAATCTTTGCATTCATTCACTATGTCTTTCTCATCTACACCAAAGCACGAACTGTGGTAACCTCTGCACCAAAGGATTTCCCTGTCACTCTTTAATTAGTTCACCAGTACCACACAATAATAGACTCAGTGCTAAACACAAGATGAAAAGATGTAAATGTGAAAATGTGAAAACAAAACATCTTGTTCTCTTTACTGTTGTCATCTCCTTTTCTCTTTGTCTTTGCAAAAACCCAAACACGAGCATTCCAGCTGGGCGTGTTGCGTGCTAAAGAAAGTTAATTGGTACAGAAGTGGCTTAACAAACTTACAGGCCAATGGTGTCTGTTTACAGCCAAGTGAACCAAACCCAACAGATGAATGAATGGAGACACTGCAGTGACTGCAGCCTGCTCCAGTCAACTTGAATTGGACTCACGTAGGAAACAGGGTTTATTTAAGCTTGATTCACTCAGATTTATTGGTTTAATTGAATGGCTGACCCATGGTTAAACAGGGTTAAACAACCTCGCTGAACAACGGATGTGAAAAGGGATGAATGGATATTTGGTTGATGATGGGGAAAATTGACAACTTTGTTTGATGTCCAGTATGGGATCTGGACTGCTACCTGACTTCATGCTGACTTTCCTCTTTGTGTTGTGTAACAAGCTCAGCTTTGGCTGATTATTTAAAAGGTCACCACCAGGCTTAGATGAATGAACACTAATTAACGGCACTTTTACTCCTGTAACATGGAGAAGATTTTACCATATGCAGTTTACAGTTGCAACCTTGTTATTGATGCCTGAGGGTCCAGATTTATATCATCCTGTTGATCCAGTTACAGAAAAACGTGCTTTATTATTTGGACAATGTGATAGTATGTTAATGTTCCAGTCGTGTCCATACAAGACACTGGTCTTCCCAAAAAAGTGCTACGTGCAGGAGCATGTAACGGAACTAAAACAGTGAGCTGCCTCATCTTTTATGTTTGTTTATATTTGTTTACCAAATTGATTAGAGATTGTTTTCTGTTTTACGATCAGCAGGAGCAGCTTTTAAACTAATACAGATGGGAAGTTGTAAAATTACTTAAAAATAATGGAGGGTTTGGAGAAGTAAGGTTTCCAAGTAACCTTTATTTACTGATGGAGAACATGTGATAAAGCTCCAGGACTCATAAGAAAGCAGAACTTGATTGGATTTTATTTTCTGTTTCCAAGAATAAGGCGACTGCGAAAAATGAATCCACCAAGTGATACAATTCAAAGCTCTATAAGCCAAGCACGGCAGTGGATCATAAGTGGAAGTTGCCAAATACAGATTTTGCTTGGATTACTCCACTCACAATGAGTTTTTCAGATTTTTTTGGCCCATTATGATGGTCTTGAAAATGATTAATTGCCAATAACCTGCTATAGCTATTGATTTTCTGTGATTGGTGGCCAAACTCTTTTCTTTTGACATACAGTACACATGTGTAAAGTTAAAAAACAAACTTTGCAGGTGATCGATGTGGGCCCAAAGTAATTTAATAACACAATCTCAGCAATAAAAGTCTTCCTTTTACAAGACCACATCCAGGACTCCAGCTGGACAACATGGTTTACATGGTCATTTTCAAGGATTTTTATGATCTTGGTGGCAGTATGTGCTCTTTGGGTGATTTCTTGTTTGGATGTCTCAACAGCATGTAACAATGAAATGAATTAATCCTTGACATGTTTCACGGCTCCTGTCCAGCTCTGGGCCCACAGAATCACCCAGACCCTGTACACTTCTCTGTCCTTTCACTATTACTTGTCTATTAGATAATACAATCACAAATTTATGATAGACTTGGATATTCCCTAAACCATAACTGAAACATAACCCATCATAAATCTGCAGGAGAATGTGTAGGCTGCTTTTGAGTAGTCTTGTGAATATAACCACAGTCAGTCCCCTCCTCATCAGTGTTTAGTGGTGTGTGTGTGTTGCTCTCTCTCTCCCTCTGTGTGTGTGGCGGCTGGAGGAAATGGGGTGGCATTCTGGTTTCTTTTCCCCAGCTCTATAAATGCTGGGGGACTGTTTGTTAACTGTCATTTGATCAGCCTCTGCCCCCACTCTAACCCGAAATAAAAACCACTGGACATCTGTACCAGCTCTGTGAAGGTGAACCACACTGCTCTACCTTCAGCATCTGCAGGCTGGAGCATTTTATGCCATGTGGTTGATCTCTTTGATCCAAAGTGCTTTCTCAACATTGAGTAAACCTTGTCCACAGGCGGTTTTACAGATTGTGAATGGTGAAACAGAGACTTAACAATGCCATGAATGATTCACATCCGTACTTGGCAAAAAAAAAACAAAAACATCATGGTCACTCTGTGTGTGTCTTTAGGTTATATCCAAACACATGTTGAAACTTCAGACGTATAAAACTAATGATATCACTGGATAGCACTGATTTGATTAATGTCACTAATTTCCAGTGGTAGATAATACCTCAAGTCTTGCATGATTCACTGACATGTTTGTCATTCATGCAGCGATCAGAGAACTCTTTGTACACCTGATCCGAAAACTTATATCCTCTTTGCCTGGAAATTCTCGTTCAATTCTGGAAATTGTGGCCGTTGTTCCAGGAACATTGTTATATTTCTCCAAGGCAAGATGATTATCTTACTGTATTAAAAAAAGAGAATCTAGTGGCTGCTTAAAACACACAAAACAAGAATACAAAATGTAAAGTCTGGACTCGTCATTCATTAATCACCAAAATCTTGACTAAGGCTTGGTGGTCACCGACCATTTAAAGCTGGGTTCCTCCTGTTGTTGGGCACAGCTGACCTTCTAAACTTCCTCCAAAGCTGTGCTCTCCTAAACAAGAGGTAAGTCAAACCATCATTAGACACAAATGCTTAAATCAGGCACACACTTTGTGACTTTAAACAAATGCAGTAACTCTTCTCATCATAATTGGAACGCTAAGCACTGCAGTCAGGCTGTACTCTGCTTTAAAAATGATATACAGTGGTGTAATTAACAACTAATTGGTGGCAATTTCTCAAAAGGAGTACAAGTGTAATTTGTTATTTTGCCTGCACAAACACTACAAATCAGACAAATTGGGAATAGTTTTAATATTATGCTAATCATATGGGGTTGCCATGGGGTTGTTAGACACTTAGATGAGACATTGTTACTCTTACCACTTACCCCCTCCTTCTGGGAACTGAATTACAAGGGGTAGTGGTGAAAATCTAGCCCTGTAAAATGAAACACCCCTTCAAGAATGTGATATGTCATCACGTAAGCAGACATTACATGTTTTTGCCAGGAATTCAACATACCTTTTTTTTTTTTCTACAAAAAAAATGCAGGTGTCAGCTGTTGTTATATTGTTATTGTGGACTGTAGGTATTACTAAGCATTTCTGCCTTGGTGGTGGCCCACATAGGTATGACAAATCACAAAATGCCTGGGAATAGTAGTGGGCCAGTTCATGGAACATGTTCGACTGCCTGCAAACAAATGTTGTTGTGGTTAGTGTAGCTATACAACATGTAAACCAGTGTTAGCTTAACTACAGTAACTTTAGTTTCCTTGGATTTGCTTAATCTGGGAAGGGCTAAGTAGGGCTGGGCGATATGGGCAAAAAGTAATATGTCCAGGGGATTTGTTTAAGGCATTAATTGTTGCATTGTAATATAGATTATATCATTGGACAGAATGTTTCAGGAAAACAACTCTTATTTTCTTTAAACTTTAGCATCCAAGTAAAAATTCAAAGACTTATAACTGAACTTCAGTGGAGAAACATTGAACTCTAGGTAAACACTCAGATGCTCTACTGTCGGGAGTGTGTGCAGCAAACAAGCAAGAGCAACTAATAAAACTATTTTAAAGACGTAGTTGCGGCCTGTGGGGGCTGGTGTCTCCATGTTTTCTCCCTGTGTGGCAGGGAGGATGTGAGTGAGGGGTCATGTGATCATGTAGCCCCACTAATGGTCATGCTGCGGCACAGTGGGCTTCTGCTGCACATGTATCAGCAAATGTGTGGAATTTCAGTGGTCATTTAAATTTCAATACTTGACAATGTCAATTAGCATTATCTTTAAAACAACAATCACAATATTATCAATATTATTATCATTAGTGCTACAAAGTTAGCAGTCAATGCCACCCTGGGGTGCACTGGAGTGAAGGGGTGAATTATTCATCATTGGGAGATTTGACCTAAGCACTCCCTATCATTCAACTCATCCTGAGGTGAATCCTGGTTACTCAGTTTAAGTGCAAACACCCGTGTTCATGAGCTGAATTATTGATTGGACCATAATAGAAGTGACTTGTCAAGCTCTGTAACAGAAGCACATATTCATGGAAGGTATTTGACATTTAAAAAAAACCCCAACCTACTTCTACTGTGCAAATTATGTACAGCAATACTATGAATATGTGGAATATATTTTAGTTGGAAAGATATTTATTCAATTGAACCACGTGACACCGAATGAAAGTGCTTCTTCTGTCAGCATGGGGTCATTATTTCATCTAACATGGTAAAATCCCTGTGAGTGCTCATTATGTCCATGCAGCTATAGGAATATGTAACCATTTACAAACCTCAACCCCTGAGCAGCACAGTGGACTAACTGACTGTGGGGGCTTTGTTCAGTCTGTGTGTGTGTGTGTGTGTGTGTGAACGCCAATATCTTAAAACAGACGAGGAGGGTGGAATTGAGTCGGTGGTGGGGGGGTCTGCCTCGGCGGTGGCCCGTTATGGAAAAAAAAGGCAGCGGGAGGCTGGGCATGCTCACACACACACACACTGCAGCCTATGAACTATGAGCAGACGCAGACAATCGTACTCTAGAGGCCACTGGAGGTAACTGTGTCAAAGATGTATGGTGTAGGAAGCGGAGAGAGGAGGGAGCTAAGAGAGAACAGAGGATTCAGGGAAGGAGGGAGGCAGGGTAAGAGGAAGCAGAGCTAGAGGGGCCTGCATGCTAATTTGAGCCAAAATGAGCAGCAGATGAACTGAAGTGATTTGATATGTAGCCTTCACAAGCACACACTCTCTTTCTTTATCACTCCTTTTCTGTATTTCTTTCTTTCTATGTATCTAGTTTTTTTTTTCTTTTGTCGTTTCTCCATGTGAGATTCTAACAGATATCTAACAGCAGTTGTAAACAAATGTATTTGTCACTGAATATGAAATAAAGAAAGTGTTAGGTATTAGCAGTTTTCTATCTGCTTCCCAAGCTGTCAGAGTGTTGTGTTATTGGTTTCAGCTTAGGAGACATACTGTATTTGGACAGCTGTTGATAGTTTATGAATATTAATTAGGGCAACTTTAATGAAAAATGTAATGATTTGTTGAAGATGTAGTTGACCTCATAGATTTGTGCTTCAGGATTCTGGTTTTGTGGATGTAAATGTATCAAGGTAGGAAGCCTGGTGGAATGCTTTGGCTAAATTAAAGGTTGGGGGTGAGCTAAAAATTCACATTTTATGGTATATTCCCACATTTTTTCCCCAAAATACAGAGCAAGTAGCTGAAGGCTATGTTTAAATGTCAAATCCATAGAAAATAAATACTCACAAACTACTAGTTATTGTCTCCTTAGTATTTGGAAATGCCTAAAAATACACCAACCAAGGAAAAGGGGCAAAGCAAGGCGTGTTTGTTTATGTCAGAGAAAACAAAAACAACAACAAAAAAGGAAGTAGGGGAAAACAGCGAGGACATAAATATAAGTTGCATATGACATGTGGGCTTTGCTGTTATGAAACTGAAGTTGAAACAGGATTTTCTTACGAGCTGTCAACAAAACACTTAGCTGACTCATTTTTAACTCCCCTTAAGTCTATACTTGCTCAACACACAAAGAAATACAACTTTATATAAACTGCCCACACTATAGCTCGGCATAAAAAACACTGCAAAACTATGAATGTGTGTCTGTGTTTGCGTGTTTTTGTGGGTTTTCCAACACATTTCACCACATGAAGAACAACCTTCTTTAACATGCTAAGAATGTGAGTAATTGTGTTGATCCAATTATGTGCTGGCCTGCCGTGCCAGAGCCGATTGGGCCACAGAGCACCATGGATTTGTTTGAGGAAACACCAAAGACTAAATACCAATTAGCCCATTAGCTGTTAATTCTGGTAGACTCTGCAGCACAGGCTCACAGTTTAACAACAGACACACTTCCTGTCACCCTGGAGGCAGAACAGGTACACGCAGCAGGTGAATGCCAAGTGGTTTCTGAGGAACATGCACAGCCCATCTCTTTGACTGAGCGTTAAGGGGAACTGTGGCATCCAGCCAATCGTGGTGTGCAGATTGATACAAAAAACAGACTGACATCATGGTTCATTATGAAGTTATACTTTGAAAAACACTACTTTTTATTATGATTTTCCAAATATTCCAATATTTTTTGTACAAAAGTATTGGTATCGGATAGGTATTGTCGAGTGAGTATTGTCGATACCAGCCTGAGTTTTACTTGGTATTGTATCGGAAAGGAAATCAGTGGTATGCAAGCTGTGCTTTGTAAAACTATTCTTTGCTTTTTATGCTTTTGTGGAGTTTCTGTGTTTTGCTGGGAGCTGAAGGTTTGTTGATATTTGCAGATTCCATTCATACGCAAACTACAACTCACTCCAGCTTGCTAATCACGGAAGTCACGCACTGATGTTAACACAAGGTACATAGAAGTTTTGTTCTTAAGATTTTCCAATCCAGATTCCAATTCACATAATTCACAGAGGAGGTTTGTGGAAGGCCTCATTTTTGAAGTCATGTTATGATCTGTTCTGTCATTGGCATTAAAAGAAGATAAATGCATCCATCATCTTACATACAGTGCTTTTAAATCTAAAAATAAAAGCAGAGTTTGCTGCTACTGACAGAGAGAAGCTCCTGTTGTTCAATTTATTTAGTAATGATAAAACATTTCCCACCCTTAGAATTATTTTAAAGATTTAAAGATTTTTTAAAATCATTTGCTATCCTTGTGAGACATTGGATTGTACTGACACCGTGGGAAACTGAGCAGCTTGGCAGAGGTTTGCATTCTGAATGCTTTCTCTCGATTCAACAGGATTTGGCTATTGACTTATGTGAACAAACTGAGTTACCATATGTCATTTAGGAATCTGATAAATCTCTAAGTAGCCTAAATAGCTTTAGCTAAAGATATCCGTGAAATGGTTCACCATATGTGATTCATTTCTCACATTCTGGCATAAATAACACAGGTAATACCAAAAAGAGTCAATGTGATTAATTTCTATACTAACTCTTGACCTTCAGTATGCAAAATGTAAAATGATTCACCAACTTTAAAGGTTCTTTGTCTCACAGAGTGTTGTTTTCCAGCTGCTAAATCTTTGAATGATGGGACCACGACAGACTCTGACATATAAGTCAGAAAGTAAAGCCAACATGGATGTTACACGTTTGCGTAGATGGAAAACTCCTCGATAAATTGATGCATGTTGAAAAGAAAAAGCCCAGATGTATATGTATGTTTCCTGGTATGGGTTCATTTGCAAATATGTGTGTGTATGTTATAGTGTGATGGATTTTTAATGTTGCAATACTTTTGGCAAAGAGCAACTGTTTTGTTTAAGCAATTGTGCAATTCATTTTGTGACTCACAGTCATGAATGTGCAGCGAAAGAATCAGTCAAGTGTTGGACACGTGTAGGTGATGACCCGATGTAAAACAATAATAATAATCCCCCAAGAAAATACATTGTCAAGCACTATGCTGGGTGGATGGCTGTATTGTTCGTTAAAGGGCCCACTATATCATAGTTCTAATAATAATAAATAAATAAAATTGACATCTTAAAAAAGGTCAAGCAGAGTTATTCTGGGTCATGCACAGACCTTACTGTCAACAGTTTTCAACTGAAGAATAGTACCATTAAAATCAACTCAATCAGCAGGGTCAGACACCTAAGGAAAAAATTCTGTTTTTGTATGATTTGGGAGAAGTGACCCTTAAAGCTATACTGCTCTGTCCAACACTTTATTTGGCTAATACCCCCCTCTCAGTTCACTGAGGCCACTTTGCTGAGCTACAGGGAGATCATTAATGACAACGCCAGGCCTTTTTTGACTGCATTTATTTTTACTTTGGAGCATTTTTATTTAACAATATATGTCACATTAGTTCAGCTGTATGGAATTGGCACTCCTTTGCACTGTGGTTAGAAAAATGCAACACACTGGACATATAACTAATGAGATCCCTGTGCAGCAAAGTAGCCCAATAAAATCTGTCCTGCATTTAATTTTCAGCTTTCACTGTCATAATCTTACTTTTTCAAGGCTTCTATATGTTCATTTGAGTTGGGAAATCCCTCACTGGTAACCATTATGCCTTATGTAGCTGATGTGAAGTCCCACAGCTTGTCATTATTTGTGTTATCATCCTAAAGCTCCACATGCAAGACAAATTACAGCTGGAAATGACCAGGACATTTTACCACTTAAGAAAAACAATCATATAATGATTATAATGATGGCCATTCCATTGGCTTTTCCTCCTCTATGTTTCTATCATTCAGTCACTGAGTCCTTTGATGTGTCAGGAGACATGAGTAGCTTATTTCTCCAGAGTCTCAAAGAAAACATCCAGGACACTTTAGCCAAGTATGTGCTCCCTCATTCTGAAACACAGACATGGCACATGGGGGAAGCACAATGAATCACGTTTAAAATACTTCTTCTTTGACCGCAAAAAGCTTTGTTTCAAAAGCTAATTTAATCACTCTGATAGAGGAGTCTACACCCACATGGCATTTCTGTAGGTATTGTGTGTACATGGTCTTCTGCTCCTGTAATGGTGTTGACATGTTGTATGTTCAGAGATGGTCGTCTGCATACCTTGGTTATAACGAGTAGTAATTTGAGTTACTGTTGCCTTTCTATCATTTGAACTGGTCTGGTTATTCTCCTGTGGCATTTTTCACTCAGACTATCATTGGATATTTCCTATTTTTTAGACAGTGCTATGTAAACCCTAGGGATGTTTGAGCATGAAAATCTGAGTAGATCAGTCCGTCTGGCACCAACAACCGTGGCATGTTTAAAGTCACTTTAAACATGCAGTCTGATTCTTGGTTTGCACTTCAGCAGATCATCTTGATCAAGCATTAATCTAAATGCATTGAGTTGCTGCAATGTGATGATCTTGCTTCCATTTTATTTCACCATGGTTTTATGCTTATGCAGTGCTAGTAAAAAAAAGCTATACGGCCATGCATGTCAAGCGTGTCTACCCCCATCATATACAATAATATACACACTCAAAGCAGCATGGGGTGTCAGATCACCAGCACAATTACCTATAAATAAAGTCTTTCAATCTTCAATCTTCAAAAAGAGAGCAAACATGATGAATTTTATCATATCTTCTAAGTTTTTCCAATGAAAATGATTGAAATGATTTGATGTCTTCATCTTAAATTAGCAAAAACTTGCAAGTTCAAGGTTGTATGGAAACCTGGCCCTTTGTTCATTGGTATACCTGCGTATCACATACTACACTACACCAATGCTTAGCCCTGGAAACTTGATCACTGTGGAGCTGTGTGCTGCAAAGCCCGAGTCAACAAAGAGGAGGAATCATGACTCTCTGATGTATTGTCCCCTTTAGCTTTTCGCAATTTTCCACTAAAAACTCTCAGTTTGAAATTGTGTTCCAAAAAAAGCTCAGCTCACTTCAACAATTTGGTGCATTCATGTTATTTTGTAAACCACCATTTATCAGGGCACATAGTGGGCACAGAAATGTAGCTTACTCACATTTGCTGACTGTGGTGACTCGATGCCCATTGCGTCCAACATTTTTCCATGATGGGTGATGATCAGCGATGTTGTGGGATTATGTTAATGAGCAAAGGCACCATTAGGCAGTGGAGTGGTGAGACGAAGATGCAGCAATTTCAGATGGATGCCATTGTGTTGGAGGCTTGTGGAAATGTCACTGTTGCCACCGACTTCACATTCAGTTCACTCAGCATGAGCATTATCTTCAAGGAATGAGAATTTCAATTCCTTTTTCAAGAAAAAATGTCACAAAATGCATTTTTGAGATTTCATGCATAATCACTGTTTTTAAAAAAATCACTGTGGTCACATTTCAAATACAGTCCCTTTCCAACATGAGTCAGCAGGACAATACACATTTGTTTCATGATCTAATTTTATTAACTCATCCTGATAAAAGCAAGCTCCATTGGGTACTGCTGTGGAAAAGCCACTAATGATCATAATTAATGATGCAGCTACAGTTGGGGGAGGTCAGATGATATAATTCCTTGATGCCAGTAATTTGCGTCTAAGCAGACTGTGCACGCAAATATTTCATGAAAAAACAGGAGCATGAGGCTTTGGAGGCACTGATCCAGTCTGACCAATGGATGAGTAACTTCCTGCAGAGATCAGGGTGGTCACAGATTATTGTATGTGTGTGTGTGTGTGTGTGTGTGCGTGCGTGTGCGTGTGTGTGCGTGCGTGTGTGTGTGTGTGTGTGTGTGTGTGTATTTTTCGATGGAAGTGGCAATTATCCACCATGGGGTGACACTGCTGGTTGCAAACATTACTGTTTTTCAATGGAACTTGAGGGGAATATTAGTTTACTTCTCATGTGATTTATAAAGTCAGTAAACATTTTCCTGAGGAGTCGATGGCCTCTATTGCTAGAATCAGCTCTTCTCTAATCGAATGTGGTGTCAATTTTGTAAATTATGTCCCCATTTTAACGAAAATAGATGATAAAGCACAACAAATGGGAGTGGGAACCAGTGTGAATGACAGCTTGTGTCTTCCAACGAGTGTCTGTTTGCTGGTGATGACTGTGAATTTATGATTTCAAAAACTGACGTGAAATTGCTATTTCTGAGGCATCAAAATAGGAGTTTGTTTTGCAATTGAAAAACTACAATACATCTATTTTTATATACGGTCTATGATTCTTGGTGGTACATTCAAAGCTACTGTTAATTAATAAAATCCTTCTTATGTCACAATCGCCATCAAGTAAGTTCATTCTATTGATTGTGTACTGCTTTAACCTCAACATGAGGGAACTTCTTGCTGTGAGGCAACAGTGCTAGCCACTATGACACTGTGTGACCCATTTATAAAGGTGTCTGAAAATAAAAAAAGACAGTGTATGAAGCCCTTACAATAATTTAATAAACACAAACACTAATTTTCATCTGACATGATCCTAACAGGAGCCAGAAAGGCGATGGTAGCACAGCCATTTCAACTTGACAGTCCAGAAGTAGATGGAAATGGTCCTGCTGTTGGTCATCATCAATTGATGGATGCAGATGATGTTTCAACATGTTGAATGGGTCATAAAGCTGTTGTCAGCGGTGCTTCACACTCTTCCCTAATGATGATTATGGGCAGATAATGACTGTCTGAGAGCCGATCAACAACGCGGTGTGTTCCAGGCCCATAAAACCAACAACCAACGATTAGTTTTTCTTTTTCATGTTGCCATATTATCTAACTGCATTACTTTTTTTTACATATCTGAACAATCACATCTTTAGCTTCATAAACCCATAACCCATGGGGGATCCTGGTTTTCCAAACTCCAGGATAACGTCTGCTCAGCCACATGATGAAACTCTCTGTCATAGTCTCTGGAGAGACAGGACACGCTGTGGGTCGTGGTGAAAGCCAGATTTCTTTGATGACTTGATTTTGGATTGTCTTATATTTACAAAACACTTTAATACAATAAAACAGGGATGAATGTTTCACTGTTATAGGATTAGGGGACCATTAAAAAAGTATACAGAAGTAGTGCAGTGGCACACAATAAGTGTATGTAATACAAACTTTATGACCTGATGTGCAAAAATGTTTTTTCTTTGACAAAATCACAGCTTGCCATCTTTACCAGGTGAACAACATGCATGCTTATAAATGTATATATATATATATATATACATATATGTATGTATATATATGGTATATATGTATATGTATATGTATATATATGTATGTATATATATATATATATATATATATATATATATATATATATATATATATATGTATACATATATATATATATATACATGTATTTTTGTATTTGTTTTTTGGTTTCCAAAAAAATTCCATGGCTCGTCGGCACCAACAGTGTGCTGGCACAAGACAAGAGACGTGGGCAAAACATATGTAATATGGATTTCTTTTTCCCATCACAAACTGAACATCCTCTGTTGGACAGAACAATTGAATTACAGTTTAATTTTGCACGTGGAAGTGATTGAATTAAATATCTACTTATCCAGCTGGGGTGCAGGCATGGGAGGAGAACACAAGAGGGACTCAAGCCATGATCTACCATGATAATTCAGCAATGTACAGCACTGTAGATATTTACAGAAAGCAAGACCAGAGTCTAGATTCAAAGCAGCACAAACAACAGACC